>NW_026683302.1:0-104000 GCF_030247195.1 Topomyia yanbarensis | reverse complement strand
AGCTGTCATGTTAGTATTTCTCAACAACTTCCGGTTTGTATTGTCAGTGCCAAATTACAAGAAAATTATCGTCATATCATTCGGTCACAAGAGAGTCCGACTAGGCGTGGAATGGGTTTCTCCCTAATCGTGGTGAAGGAAGGGGTTGCATCTAGGGGATTATGGGATGATCTCTGAATGAAATGGATTTTTTTTAATAGTTCTCGACAAACATATGATTACGGCTTAAAAGCCAACTGTCAAAATTATCTTTGAAAGGAAATTTCGGACAAACCGTTACTCGCCAATCACAGATGTTGGTAGTATAGAAAAGAGAAAAGTTTTCTCTTTCGTTAACTGCTATGAACAGTGTTTAGCCCTAGGGGCAGATCACTCTAAGAATGTATAACAAATTTGCATCAAATTGAAAAAAATGCATTTAATTTCCATTTTTGCATCAGCTTTGCACTACCTCGCAGAAAAGTTTGTTTAACAAACGTCCTACGCTGATCCACTTTATTCGACGTTTTGTTAAATGTAGAGCTAATTTTTCTGTAGGGTTTTGACGTCTTACACGAAACGCAAACAACATTGCACGCAACGCAAAATACATTATGAATTTCTATTTTGATGGAAATAAATGCATTTAATTTCGCTGATTTTTAAAAATGCATCGCAAGTGATCTGCCCTAGGTTTAGCCAGTAACGGTTTGTCCGTAATTTCCTTTCAAAGAGAATTTTGACAGTTGTCTTTTAAGCCGTAATCATATGTTTGTCGAGAGTTCCTGGGACGAGACTTGCGTACACGCTCATATAATATAACTCAGCAAATAAAAACCGCAGATACTCAGAAACTTGGTAGTGAAAATCAGAAAAATTGTACTGACCAATGTCTGATCATTGTTCGGGACATTTGACAAATGCCAATACATCCTACATGCTACTCATTCCACAGACTAACAGACATAACACTCGAAAACAATGCTTCGCACGCTTTAACGATTTTTTAAAATATATTTGTAGTTGGGATTGTGACCACATTTGCAAATATGGCGCAATTGACATATGAGCAAGCATGTATGAGCTTAAAAGCCAACTGTCAAAATTCTCTTTGAAAGGAAATTCCAGACAAACCGCTACTAGCTAAACACATTTCATAGCAGTTAATGAAAGAGAAAACTTTTCTCTTTTGTTTACCACCAACACCTGTGATTGGCGAGTAGCGGTTTGTCTGGAATTTCCTTTCAAAGAGATTTTTGACAGTTGGCTTTTAAGCCGTAATCATACGTTTGTCGAGAATTGTTCCCAAACCTGAGGGGTAACCCATCAGCAAATGAGTGTTTGGGACCGTGAATAAAAGGTGAAACTAGGGTTCTGGGAAAATTGCTGGATCGATGTTTTTTGGGCGAATTCTCTCATAGTGTTATGTCTGTTAGTCTGTGCTCATTCTATGACTTGTTCTACCTTTAACGAAATTGAGTAGATATTAAATTAAAATTGAGTTAATACCAGCTCCGTGAAAACTGTTTGTTGCCTGAAGCGGCCACCAAATGCCAGTAAAGGCTAGTTTACAGTTTGGGAAATGGATCACGGGATTTCGCACGGGATTTGCGTCGGGATTTGATCAGGGAAAATTTCCCGCCGAGATCTCTCCAAACTGTCAAACCAAAAACTCTGCTGCTTCTTAAAAATACAAACAGTATCCAACTTGCAGCAAATCGCAAACCTTCTAAAAATACTATTTTCCCCGTCGGAAACAATTTGTGTTGAATTGTTCCCGGCCGGATTTCTGTGTGGAGAGTTTTAAAATCCCGTGATGTTTCCCGCGGTTGGGTTTACACTTCAGGAAAACTGTCATTTTTGTGTAGACTCATTTCCCGTCACGGGATTTGAAATCCCGAGCTCCATTTAAAATACACAGGGACCCAAATCCCGTGACACGTTTTCCGAACTGTAAACTAGCCTTAACGCTAGCTACGTCTCAAATGTTCAAGGTCTGTTCACATTGTACAGTATAACACTGTTTAAAAGTTGGACTCAAAACAAGTAATTATTAACAATATAAGAAAAATCACGCTTTCTCTTGCATCGCTTCTTCTTCTCCACAAAATCCGAACGCTTTTATCACCTGAGTTCCAATTAAGCACATCAAAATGAAGTTTGTTTGCAATCGATAAGTTTCAGGTCGACTTAACAACAAAGATAAACTCAAGATAGAGTGGTCGAAGGTAGAAAAACTCTAGTAAGAGAACTGCGGAGGGAAAACAGTATTTTTGGCAACGTATGCCCCGGCATTGTATGGCAACACGTCCAATGTTAAGAGGATTGGCAATGTTCGATTGGATTCGTTTTTTGACAGTTAAACGCGAATCCAATCGATCCAAAATGGAGTCTCCGCAGTTCTCTTTCTAGAGTTTTTCTAGTCGAAGGTTTCCCATGTACCACCTAAATGCAACCCCTCGATGAATTCGGTTCACAACTGAAGCGAAGATTTACAATAAAGGACACAACGCGCGATCTTTGCGCCGTATTCCTGACAACCAGCTATTACTAAAATAACAATACATTTTAAGCCGAAAAATAAACTTTTATCGTTCGGTTATTAGTTGATGTGTCTAAAATAAGTGTTTGCAATTGATAATTAATTAGTAAACTAGTCTGATGACTGATATATTTTTCGTCAAAATCCGCAACAAAATATGCCAAAATATGAATGAAACGAGTAAAAAAATTTGTTTTATTTGCAATTATTCTGAAATTACCGCCATTTTCCATTAGGGGTATTATGGTGGTTATAAAAAATCGTTCCATAAATAAAGTTCCAACTCGAAACCGAGACCCAATCAGTACTATTTTTTTATTATTTCTATTATAGAGGTTTTAACCTTAAGGTCATTCGCCTCTTCGGGTTAGAAAAATCATTTATGAAAAGTTTCTAACTCTATGTGCGGGGTCGGGACTCGAACCCAGGTGCGCTGCGTACAAGGCAATCGATTTACCAATACGCTACGCCCACACCCAATCAGTACTAATGTCAAGCTCTTTCATATTTTGGACTACGTAGGAGATTCAGTGAAGACTATCAGAGAGAAGGATCGGCTGTGTATGATACAAAGCTGACACTTTCCTATTAGCCGGATATATTCTTTCCTCGCGTGATCTGGAGAGTTTCATGAATTTACACCATCTCATGAAGGTTTAGCTTAACTTAAGAGAAACTGACGGATTTCTGCTAGCTGTCCGATTTTATTCCAAGCGGGATCAAGCTAACAATCGGAGGCCACGCGACTCAAAAACGACGAATGTTCCCACCTGTCTATATCATGCATCTTGTACGCACGTGCTTTTATGTCTTGTTTATGTATAACATTTCTATGTGTAGGTGTGTGAAATGTCAAAATAGAATATGTAAACAAGGCGAGCGCAGTTCATATCGTTCATATTGCACAAAAGTTATATAAATTTTTGTATTTCAAGTTAAAAGTAGAACAGTTAATCATTAATAATTATGGCATATCGTAAAATACGATTTGCGTCATCATTCGCTCGGAACAATTTGGAGTCTCTGAAGGAAAAGCGAGCTGCCCTTCAAAATCGGCTTGACGCCCTCGAGTTCCCTGAAAAGTACAAAGGAACCATCTGGGAAAAATGGGCCAAATACTGGAAGAATCTGTTCATCGATTACAAAGAGGTTGTAATTGACACCGGAAGAACCATGCACCAGCGTCCTGTTCGCAGTGGAATCTATCTTACCCTACTAGGTTCCGGTTATTATTGCTGTGCCAATAATCCGGACGAAAGTGATTTTCTGCAACGTTTTCGTAATTGCGAAAACGAGTTATCACTGGTTCATACCATCTGCCAGAATCCGGAAACTGTCGCCCACATTTTGTTCCTGCAACGAGCGTTCAACGAAGGAATCATTCGGCGGATATCACTCGGAGTTGTGTCCTTCATCTGGTTGGACAATTTCGATAGAGGTGTAGCGATATATAAGGCTATTTGTCCGTACCTGCAGCCACGGTACTTGACGTTCTGGGAGCGAATCATCGATGTGGGGTTCAACAACGAGTGGTGGATGCTAAAGAAGAAGATGGTGGATTATGATGTCAACGAAGAGAACATTTAAAGTTAAATAAATTTTAAAACATGTTTCTGTAGCTTTAATTTGATGATAACCTGTATTGATGTCGTATATAAGAATAAATATAGCTCAAGATATCCCCAATATGGTATGTAATTTTAAGGATTGATTGTACCTGTCACCTGTCTCAAACCGGCCCGAATCAAAATCGATTTCGGAATTCGCACTTATGAGCCTGCTTAATTTTATAAAGCCCTAAAGCTAGCCTACTTTTCGGGGACAACCCCGCGCTGCGGGTCTTGGTGTCAGCATGCTTGAACCTTGTTATTCGCAAAGGATCTGGGTTATTTGTCATAAAGAACATTTGGCACAGTGAAGGTCATTTGGTATAACATTTTGCATGTAGCATATTTTTTTTTCTCTAGGCTAATGGTCATTTGGCATAATTTTTAATTGTATGTTAAGTGAGCCATTTGGCATAATTTTGAAAAGTGTTCACACTGAAGACCATTTGACATAATTCCCTTATCTTCAAGGAAATAAGCATAATCTCAAACTTTGCTAGAAGTAAGGTCATTTGGCATACTTTGCAAACTTTGAGCCGTGTTACTGCTAAAGATCTTTTGGTATAACTATATTATTATGTTCAGGAAAACACTACTTTTGCATGAAGGTCGTTTGTTTATTGACAAAAGTTATTAGTTACCAGGGTGTTTCTTTGGAAAATACTTTCCTGTGTGTATTTTGGTGCTGCCGGAAATTGTTACACATCTCGTGTGGTTTTTAAAAAATGCCAATAAGCATGCTGACGAAATTCTCTTTGAAGGAAAATTTCGGACAAACCATAGCTCGCCGAGGAAGGTTGTTAACATTTGGCCTGTGTTAAGCCAAAGAGAACCAAGCGCCATTTTGAGGTACTTTATCCTAAATCGCTTTAACATCCAATGTAACACCAGGAACTCTAATATCTATTATGTTTTGGGAGCTCAAATAGCAAACGAAAGCAAGCAAGTGTTCTTTGACTTTCTACGTAAGTGGTAAGTTATCGAAAAATGAATTTTGGTACGAAAAATACACGAAAAAAATTATGGCGCTTAGCTCGGTTTGGCTTAACGCAGGCCATTTAATCAAATGAAACTTTCCTCTTTCGTTTACTGCAGCTGTGATTTACAATTGGCGAGTAATGGTTTGTTCGGAACTTTCCCTCAAAGTGAATTTTGACAGTATGTTTATTGGCGCTTTAAAAAAAACACGAGATGATGCATGTAGGCAGCTAACAAAAAAGCCCATATGTTTAAGCATAACGGACTAAAGAGTGGATCATATGTAGATTTGCTTGCGTTTGCGAGTGCGGCTTACCCGTCTCCTCGTCCGGTGGATTCTTAGAGACTGTGCGCCGCTTCGGTTTCTTTGTTGCATATTTAAATGAATGATAAAACTTGTCTCAAATGTGGCTAAATCTCATCACTAAGTTGCGAGCTGTCCGACAGGCTAATTCATAGATCCTATGATTGAGCGATAGCTCCTATGATTGAGCAGATAGCGGGTCAACGGCAACGTCGCCCTTGTTCTCGGTTATACATCTCAAACACTGGCACCCTTATTCTTGTTTACGACGAATGCGAGATTCGTTCGAAATCGAAAGCAATTCGAACGAATAGTAAGCCCATTTGATTTTGCCGTCGTAAACGGGAATACAAACCACTTTCGAACAAATCTCGCATTCGTCGTAAACAAGAATAAGGGTGTGGAGTAGTATATAAACCGATGGTTTAGTACGTATAAATACTTAAAAAAATTAAAATTTGCCGGAAACCAAATAAAACTAATTATTGTCTTGGATAAAGGGTACCGTAACGGGCTGGTGGAATTATATTTTTAACATTATATAAATAAAAAGAACAGCTCATGATATAAAAAAGGATAAGTAAATGATTTTAGTAACCGAAACTGAAAACACGTTAATTCCGGACGAATGGAGAAATTTCACAAGCCAGCAGTTTTAATGGTCTGGAAAAGTGATACGTTTGCGTACAACGGGAGCCCATTCTCTGGAGAAACCACCGTTTATATATAAAAATGTGCCTTCAATGTAATCACTTTTCAAAATTATACCAAATGACCGTTTTCCAGAGGTTTAAGCTAATTATGCCAAATAGCCCGTAGTCACATTTCAAAATTATGCCAAATGTTCGTTACGCTAAACGTAAACGTGCTTCAATATAAACAAAACGTAATTAAAAAAGATGTCTTTTGTCAGATTATAATTGCTGAACCTAAAATTTTTACCCCGCATGATCTTTCTTTTGCGTGCTATAAAACAAACATTTACATTTGATTTCATAATGTATTCGCTAAACATTTATTACTTTGCAATCACTATTACAATTTACTTATAAATACATATCAGTAATAGTAAGTGTAGTGTTTGTATGTATCGTTACGATAGTAGACGCGACAAAAACATCACTCCATTTCTATTCGTCGAGCTGGCGTTTCGAAAACGCTTCCGAACAAAGCATCGCTGGAAGTCACTAGCTTCACTCCAAACTAATGCCACCGTATAGATATCTTACACAAGATATCCGTCTGATGAGGCTTCGAAGACTTGTCAACGTCTGAACGCGCTACAGTAGTATGAGTTTTTACGAATAATTTCTTTATGTACGGTTTGGAAAGTATAACTATATACCATTATTTAATCTATGCTTGCAAGCCAACATTTCTTCTCTGCGGAGCGAAGCGTCCCACTAAAAACGATATTAAATGTCTGCCCCTCTCCAGGTCGAGATGGGGGTGAGAAATACACATAATACATATTAGAAGAGATTTTCAATCTCTCGCTGCTTACACAGTATAGTTTAGAAACTTATTTTACAATTGTCTTATATCCTATTTTTGTGAATTTTAAATTTCAACAACTGGTAAAACTTCGCCACAAATCTAAATTGATTCAGAACCGTTGATTTTCTTACGTGTCTGTTTTATTGTTTCCGAGTTGCGAAATTATGCAGTCCATTCCAGCACTTTAATGAATAATCGTTTTGCATTTTAAGAAGCATACAGTTTAATTCGCACAATTGATAAGATAAAACTCATACGCTGCTAAAGTTTCTATACAAGCCGTAGGAAGTTCACGAAAGTACATAGTATGTAGAGTGCAACGAAAAATATGAACACACGCATACTAGTAACACAAAATGGATAAAAAGGAAGAATAGGGGACCAGCATCAACAAAAAAGATAAGCATTCATAGTGATAATATCAACTAACAAAACTAAGTTTCCTTATCGATAATGCCTTCTTCAGTATGTACAAGTTTTTCCCGACGCTATCACGGGAGCACGAACAGCAACTCATCTTCGATTTCCATGTAACGTGCAGTTTAATCCCAAATTGATTTGATGGGTGTAAGGTGCTCTGCAAATAAAATAAATACAAAAATAAAAGTGATTAGAAGTTAATTAACCAGTAAAATGTAAACTTATGTGCGGAAAATGCTTATAACAGAATGTGGACAAACTACCAATAAGTCAAAACCTAGCGAAGAAACAAAAAGTTTGCTGCTTTTGTCACTGGTGATTGTTTGTTGTAACATCATCCACGCACTCACGAGTTCCGGATCTGGCTAGAAAAATCCGCTGATTCAGGAATTTTCGCTTCCGAGCAGTTGGGATCATTTCCTTCAAGCATCACACCTACACCATTGAATCACGTTCTGTATATTGTCATCTTTAGACTTTTAGGAAGCAAAAAAAAAGTACAAAAAGGTTTGAACTGATTATCAAACATTTTCGCTGTGAAAAGTCAAACCAGCATGTTGCTGTTATCATTGTCGATATATCATTGAATCGACTTTGAATCTGACTGAATACAAAAAAAATGTTGGAAAAACTCGAACACAATATAAAAATAGCATGCAATAGCGTTACTAAACACGTAATAACTTCCACCTATAATTAATCCAGGAAACGAGCCTAACGAACGCAAGAACCATTACCATTGATTTCAGTTTTTTTACTAGTACCTATAGAAAATGCTCGGCGATGACGCATTTTAGAAGAACGGATGCTCTGGTGATGACAAGAAAATGGTATTGTTGCTGCTACCGTTGTTATTGGTGGAGGTGGTGGTAGTCGTGGTTGTGGTGACACAACGTTCGGACAAAAAAGTTGATGAAGATGAGAATGAATGCGTGGAAGGAGTACTGCCAACCCAACTAGCTGGTGGTGCCATCTTTGGTCGTTGTTGTCGACCTTGGCCAGAGGTGATTGGTATTGGCAAAAATGGCAGCTCTACTGACGGGACAGCATAGTGACTTACGCTAACCAACTCAGCCTGTGCTAATGAGGTGAAATCTAGAAACGTTCCACTGCTGCCTGCCAGATATTATCTCTCGACTACGGCACTGCTGTTAGTGCCATCGAATACAGCGACTTCTGGATTCGATGTTTGAACAGGATTATTCTCCTCATCCCCTGAAGTGGGATTAGTGTGTTCTATTTCCATATCACTACTGTTATCGTTATTGTTGATCAGTTCATTATTAACATTCCTCAAAATTACAACATTCGGTTGTATGGGAATGATTTCACTACAATTAGAGACGTTATCATCCTCATCGTCTTCGGCAACGGTTGGAATTGGCACCGGTGCCTCGGACTCGTCATCACTAAATTGAGACGATATCTCAGCGTGACTGTTCATTTGAGATTCCGGAGTATTAGGAATGATCTCGTCAAGATCGTTCTCGTTATCGACTTCACGATTCTCATCATCGTCTTCGTCTGTAGTTTTACCATTAGTCTCTACCAGCTGTTCGGATTGACCCGTCCTGATTGACAGCCGATCTAGGTCAATCTTTACATCGCTATAAGATCTATTCTCGAGTGTATCAACGTGTGAGCTATCTGTACCTGTTTGTGCTACCGTTGGGAGTTCAATCACCGCCGCTGCCATCGCTGCAGGATCTATTCCAATCGCAGAAATTGCCGTAGTCGGAGGGAAAATCGGATTGATTTTGCTGGTCGTCGTTTTGGCAATGACCGGATTTGTTACAGTGATTGGTAGTTCTAGTGAGGTGGGCACGTGAGAATTTGTCGAGACGCCAATCACAGCGGCAAGACTTTCGTCTAGATTCGTCGAAACAGTTTCCAGCACCTTCTGCTCTGGCGAATGGGAGGACGATTCTCCGCTGCCGCCGTTCTTAGTAGGAACCTCAACGGTCGACATGATCGGTGGCTTCGTGAGGACTGCATTTGTTTCGACGGTAGTGTTCGGGTTGACCTGGATTATTTCCCCTGGTAGTGGTGTATCTGGAAATAAGTGATAGACAGTGCGCACATTAGGGACCGAATAGTCGCGGCTGATGGCATTATTGCAAACCTTGCAGATCGATCAACGATTCTGGTGCCACAATAATCTGAGTGCCCTCGGCGGCCACGATTCCCAGGCCTGGTTGACTAACTGCAAGTGCTGCCAGCAGCTCTTGAGCCGAACCTGTCGAGAAGAAAAGAAAACAAGGGAATAAATTTATCATCTACGACTGATAGAAATAGTTATATTCGTTGATGAAAAACAAGAATAGATTAAAAGCGATTATCTTACCCGATTCAACACAACAGCATATCGATGAATATTATTGTAATTCTTACTGTAGCCGTATCACATTCAAGCAAATGAATCGCTAGCTTAAGCATTAGTATTTAAGTTTATCTGCTTTTCAAGACAAACGACAAATGATAGGATCCTGTCCTATCCATTGCTCATATTACAGGTAAGGTGTACTGCCGTAATACATATAACAGTCCCACCTGCATAGGAAACCCAAGCAAATGGGACTGTTATGCGGATCACGTCAGTGTAGTTTTGTGATGCAGTTGTCGTACTCAAGAACAATCGTCAGTCCTCTAATATTCAATCAGATTCGATCAAATCCGACTTCTATTTGATGTTGCTGTCGTTATCGCGAATGCAAATGAAGTTCGTTTTAAAAAGCAATCCGTCATCGCAATTTCCAGCGAAACGCAAACGTCCAAGTCTATTCAGCGGATTTCTCGAACTACTCCGACAAATATTCAATTAATCTTCAACAACTGGAATATTTTCCTCTCGTTGGAATGTTGGAATTTTCTTTTATCGCAAGCATTATGTTGCTCACGACCATCACGGCTTTAAAAGCGGGACACTTGGCATAATACCATTTAGCGTAGAAATGGTCATTTGGAATAATTTTGAACCGTGCTGGAATTGGGGTCCCTTGATAATACATAATTGGCATGGTTTGGAGCTGAACTAAAATTGAGGGATATTCGACAAAATTCGTTATTATTTTGAAATACAAGGATCGTTGTAACTCATACGTTTGGATTAAATTCTCAGAACGCCAAAAATATTTTTGCAGATGCAATATTTTTTATCAACTTTGCATTTTAATCTGAGTGACGATTTTGCTTTTTGCGCTGAGGGTCTGGGTCAATTGGCATAAAGTCATTTGGCATAAGATCATTTGGCATAAGATCATTTAGCATAACGGACATTTCGCATAACGGTTATTTGGCATAATGGTCATTTGGCATAATTTTGAAAATTGATCACACTTAAGGTCATTTGGCATAATGGACATTTGGCACAACGTACATTTGGCATAATTTTGAGAATTGATCACACTGAAGGTCATTTGGCATACCGGACATTTGACATAACGGTCATTTGGTATAACGCACATTTGGCATATCGGACATTTGGCATAATTTTGGTCATTTGTCATTTTTTTAACTACAGGGTAACACACAATTTAAGACTGTGTCAGAAGTAAGGTAATTCGGCATAATTTTGAGCCGTGCTACTGCTGAAGGTCTGCCAAATGACCGTTATGCCAATGAAGGTCACTTCATTGTAATCAGCTCTCAAAATTATGCCAAGTGACCATTATGCCTAATGACCGTTATGCCAAATGTCCGTTATGCCAAATGACCTTCAGCGTGATAAATTCTCAACATTATGCCAAATGACCATTATGCCAAATAACCGTTATGCGAAATGTCCATTATGCCAAATCACCTTATGCCAAATAACTTTATGCCAACTGGCCTGCTGCCGAATACATGTTATAGGTGCTTTTGCATTCTTTTAAACATGAGCGTTTCTTTTTAAATTAAATTGGAGTACATCCAGCGTCCCGCAAGAAAGCCACCTCGACCCAATATTTCTCCTCTATTTCAATGTCGTCAATATCAAATTACAGGGACCCCGCCTCTTCTTCGCCGACGACATAAAGATACGGAACTCAACCGATGTCGAATTTCTTTGAGCTTCAGTACGTGGTGTGATTTAAACCAGAGCAAATGATGGACTGTCACGTTTATGCAAAAGAGAAGAATCTGGGCGGCAAACTTCACACTGTCTAATTTACTGAGCCCTTCGGCTCCCTTGTGCTATGTAGTACCACTTCCTTGTTAAGCTTCCGAGTTGTTCGCGAGCTACTCGGTCTAGTCCCCGACGATGGACCTAGCTTACTCCGACGGAGAGTTGTCCGGCGAGAGAAGTTCTCCCGAAACCGAGCCTACCAGCCAGGTGCCGAGGTCAGTCGGTGATTCCAGTGAAGCAGCGCGTCCGATTCGCTGGTGCTCCGATGACCCGTGACTGGTGGTGTCTCGTCGCGGTCTACTCAGTCTAGTCCCCAGCGATGAATCTAACTTACGCCGATGGTGAGTTCCCTGGCGGAAGAATTTCTGTCTACATTTCTATCTATCGCTTCCGGGTGGAACGTGCGTTCGGTTCGCTGGCGCCCTAACGACTACTACCCGGTGCTCTGTCACAGTCTACTCGACTAGTTCCCGGCAGTGGATCTAGCCTACTCCGGCGGAGAGTTTCCTGGTGGTGATTGCTCTCCCCAAACCGTTGCTCGCTGTTCATTACGCCATTTCCGTTGTAAGTCGGTCATGATCTGCGTCACAACTCTGCCAACCGCGTTCCACGTGTTTACGGCGTATGTCGTCCTTTAGACGACATCCGGGTTTGTGTCCGGTCCTTCCGTTTCAAGCATTTATCTGCGCGTGCTGCTCAGCGTTCTCACACTACAGGCACAACGGTGACGTTTCGTGCTCGAACCGATGAAGATACTTCCTGAAGCAGCTATTGCCCAACAGAAGCTGTGTCAGGCAGATATCCACCTGTCCGAGCTTTCTATTGATCCACGTCAATAGGTTTGGGATGAGCCGGTAGGTCTACCTTTCTTTTTCTTCACTATCTCATGCCTGCTGCCACCACGCCATCGAATCAAGTCTTACCATTTTTCTCCCGTTTATGGTATTTCTTCTATTGTAGTAGTCGATATGGAGCAGTATGCCAGTATGGTGCGGATAGAGATCATCCCGGCGATAACACATACCGCCTCCGTCGATATTGTTCTGTACGCGCTCACCATCAGCCCTAACGTCTTGTTCAGCTATTTGCGGTTCCGCGTGGTTTTCAGCATCGCACCCCGGGCGGGAACCCCATATCACAGCATCGATGACAAAACACTAGATAGCACACGTCTAGGGCTCCTTTTCGGGCCGCCGACGTTTGACGTCACCCTTACTATTGCGTTTGTTGCCTTCGCCGAATTTCGCAGGTGTAGTCGACGTGGTTGTTGAAGTTCAACCGGTCGTCGATTATCACTACCAATTGCTTCAGTGCACGCTTCGATGCAATCACGTGCCCTTCGACGGTGATCTGCATCCGCTGAACCGCTTTGCAGTTGCTGATCAACAACACCTCCGTCTTGTGGTGAGCTATCTGCAACTTGACTCCGTTCACTCAGTCCTCGATCGCGTCTATTGTCGCCGTCATAGACACCTCCAATTCTTCAAATACCTCACCCATCACCGTTAGTGACATGTCGTCCACGAAACCCACGATTTTCACTTGCCTGAAGAACCGCAGTGTCAAATCCCCATCGTACATCCCGTTCCAAAGAGTTGGACCAAGAATGGAATCGAACGCTGAGGAACACCCTCTGTACTTGCAATAACTTCTGCCCTTCGTTCGTCTCGTACAGCAGCACTCTTGTACAATATAATTTGGACTTCACCCAAATCTAGGCTGAAATTGCCGAAAACACAAAATGGTTCTTTACAAAGAGACTTTTGCTGTTCTGTCGTTCCTTCCTACGATTTCTGCCTCGATTCTGCTCGGCCGTGTTCCACTCAGATCACTAAACGCGACGGGGTTCTAATGCCGCAGATTGTGCGTTTCTGATCGCCCGCGGCACACGATCACGAATGTTGGGCACCGGGCGAATGGCGGTAATGTTGCACCGTGCAACAAGGTCACCTCTCTTCCTTTTCTTCTTTCCTTCGCACCGTTCCCACATTGTAGCACTTCGCACTTCCCTTCTCTCACTACAATCTTCTTTTCCGAGGTGCACTTTCTCGTTTCCTTCTTTTACGTTTCGAACTTGCCTTTTCTAGCCACAAACTACTTTTCAGTACCGCATTTTTCAGTTTCACTCCTTTTCCGTTTCGCACTTCCCTATTCTTCTACAATCATCTTTCCTTACAGCGACGCCTCTAGCTCCTGCGGAACAACGGCAATTTTCATGCTGGGGAGTTACTCATCGAACCTTCCTCCTTGGTCGCGCACATTAACGTTGCCTCCACCAACCCACGTCCGGCCTCTACCCAGCTGTCTAAATGCAGTCTTCACATCTATCGTGATCACAACACAGTATTTATCTCCTGTTCGTTCCGTACTCTCGAGCACTGTCCGAATTGCATCCACTCTTGATGCTCCTTTGCGAAATCCGAACTGCTCGCCCTCCGTGCATTTCGTTAGCCTGTTAAGCATGATTCTTTCCAGGAGTTTTCCAAGTGTACCCAAGCAAACATATAGGCCTGTACCATTGCCTGGTGGCTGCCCTGGCTTTGACAATAACACCAGCTTCCGTACTTTCCCACATTTCAGGTAGGTTGCCTTCATCTAGACACTTTTGCAGCACTATCCTGAACATGTCCGGATATGCCAGAGTCGCAGCTTTCAGCACCACATTTGGTATTCCATCAGGACCGGGAGCTTTCTTTGTTGTTGCTTCGATACTTCGGCATCTCATCGTTAGTCACTTGCCGAGCGTCTGCTTGCTCCTTCTTCCGGGTAGTTGAATCGTGCTTCGGGAAGAGACCCTCAACTATTATCTTCAGCTTACCCGAGCACATTGCAACTAGCGCCGACGTGCCCTCCGTTTTCGCCATCACGACTCAGTACGCGTCGCCCCAGGGATTGACGTCTACGTCTCCGCACAAGGAGCTGCTTGATCTCCTGTTTTAAAGCAACCCTAGTTTTCCGAAACGCGGCCATAGCTCTTTCTCTCTCTGGCTTCGATACTGCTCTCGGAGTCGGCCTTCTGGCACTGTGACAAGCAACTCGTAGCGTACTGACAGTCTCGTTCTGTTAGCAAGCTAGACGCCGTCTATTGCTTGGCTACAGTTTTCGCGTAACGTCAAAACTGTCACAATCCTTGTTAGATCAGCCGCATCCATGTTCTCGGTTCCGCCGTTCGGCTGCAATGCCTCAACGATGAGGTCTTTGTTGAAGGCTTTCGTCTAGCTATGTGTACAGGGTGTGCCAGCTGGATGTGCTGCCATTTTTCAGCCGATTTTCACAAGCAAGCAAGTTTTTAGGATATTTTATGCCATCTATTATAAACCAAGTTTAGAATACAACATCGATTAAATGACCACCCTCATTTGATACACAAAAGCAGCTTTTTTGCGGGTTTTTTGCATGACATTGAACAGCATTTCGGACTTATTGGACAGCATTTCGGGCTTAATCGCAATTTCAGCTCGTATATTAGGTATATTAGCCTTGAGTTCGTCAAGATTCTTAGGTTTGCTAGAATAAACTTTACTTTTCAAGTAACCCCACAGAAAAAAGTCTGGTACCGTTAAATCTGGAGAACGAGGAGGCCATTCCAGATCACCATTTCTTTAGACAACGTGTCCTGGCAATTTGCACTGCAAGAACTTGATTGCAGCGGCTGCGGTATGGCCAGGTACCCGTCTTGTTGAAAATAGGAATCTGGGGAGTTGCTACAGACCCGTACTTAAAGAAATTCCACGCCAAATTACGCATTGTCTTGTTTGTAAGCGCCGAATGCCTGCCATATTTTTTACGATAAGCACGTACAGTTTTCACTATTGAACGATCGTTTTCAATGTAAAGCGCTACGATTTCAGCGAGCGCGTTCTTTTGGGGTAAATCGACTCATAGCTAAAAAGGTACTAAATAACATTTCATAATTGTGTTTATCTGTCAAAATGGGGTGGAAATGGCGGAGCTTTTCAATGTTGAAATAGGATACATCCAGATGGTGCTCCCTGTATATTCCTCGCATACTCTTCAATACATGCTCACCGTCAGTGAAGGGCTACAGAACGTGACGTGACGTCGATGAGACTACCTCCCGTCTCTCCGAAATGTGCTAACGGAACCTTCATTGCACAATCGTACGACTTACATCGCTAGAGATTCCTGCAGGATATACGCTCTTGTGTTAGTTAGAGAGCCTGGGTTGTGGAGTGGACAGCCCAGGCGTTGAAGTCATCAACAATGACTACCGGCTTTCGGCTAATCAATTGATCGGATAATTAGTTTGAACTGCTCCACTGTCAACCTTAGAGGAGCGCAACAGCTGCACACGAAAATGACGCTGATTTTGGCGATCACGAAGCCTTCGTATGGGTGTTCTACCACTTCTTGAATGTGTGATCTGCCCATAACTTGTATCGTAGCCGTTCCCAATCTATCCACCACTAAGTAACCGTTATCAAGGGAGATTTGATACAGATCTTGGATCACAGCGACGTCACACATTGCTTCTGTCGTAGACTGCCATAACAGTTGATGTGCGGTGTCAGAGTGATTCAGATTTATCTTGGTTATCTCTATTACCGTTGGGCCGCAGTCTACCTCTCCTAGGCGGGCCATTTGAAGTCACCCGTCTGATGGTCATTTCCGTCCGCTGGAGTGCAAAGCATGCACTTCGATCTTTGGGTGCCGTGTCTCGCAAGATGGCCCGTCTCCAGCACATTCTGGATCTATTCGGGGCTGTGCAAGCCAAAGGCCAAACACTTGAAGTATTTCTCCGCCTGCTTATTCACTCGAGGGGCAGCTCTCAATGGGCATCTCGACCATCCAACCGTAACTTTGCCCACCTCCAGCGCCTTGTCAGCAGCGGGTACCGGTAAACAAATCATCGCTGTCAGAGTTCCCCTTCCATAACCGGATCGTCATGTGCACCTCGCCCAGGTTGCACTGCTGTTTCAGTGCACTGGACTAAGCTAGCGCCGGATTGACGCTCGCTCGAAAAAGCTCGAAGTCACTAAGTTGGTGTGGGATTAAGATGAAACGCAAATTCCAGAACTAGGTTTTGTGTTCTTCACGTGCAAAGATGGTTTTACACAATTTTCTCCCTAATGGAGAAAAACAGTTTTTACCTAAATTGTTCTTCACCAAGAAAAAATATACCTTTACGGCAATGTACTTAATGACATGGCGTCAAAATCCAAAACCATCTTTATCGTTGCGAGTGATCCGCGAATATTGCTTTACGTTGCAAAACTTTTCTGCGCAAACTTTTTCGCTAGGGAGTTCCACATCTCCTTTGTAATATTTTTGAAGTGGAGGTATTGCAGATGCCTTTCTACGCATCAGCAGGTATAGGTACATCCGCTGTAATCATCTCATGTATGCCACGAGTCGTCAACTGCATTTCCAACCGTTACATGCATTCGTCGTATCCTTCAGCAGCAACCTAGACTTTGGCTGCACTGCACATAGAAACTGAAGTTTTCTCCGTAATTCCGCAGTGACCGTTGAATTATATATCTAGAGAGGAGTGGAAGTGAGTCTCACAATGGATGCGGCGATGACAACTCATCCCTAACAAATCATCACACGGAATGGCTACTGCGGCTGGCGAAAATGACAGAACCGTATTACCAACTTGTGTATTATATTATTAATTTATGACAACTAGCCACGGGAAATTATATCGTCGGGATTATTTTCGTTGCAGATGTACTAAAATCGAAGCCCATCGTTTGACGAGAACTATTTTTGGTGAACACACGCTGATTCGACTCCAGAAATCGTCCGTGTAAATTTTGTGTACGATGATTTCAAATACAGCTGTGTAGCCATTCTTGATATCTTTGTATGCGGAAGCGTAAGAGATAGCGTCAAGTTACAATACCCTCATTTGAAGCGAAATTTAATCTTACTAGTTTTTATGCTTAGCAATTCGCCATGTATTCGAAAGCGGATTACCATCATTTCTTCAATTATCCCATCATAAACATACCCAGCCCAATCGAAACGACAACCAAAGATGTTAAGAATACGTGCAGTAGTTGAAAGCTGCAATCTACGGTCTACCTAAGCTCATATAACATAGCTTGATCGCTATAGAATTGATGTACAGGTAGAACTTGGTCGCAAAATAGACTATCGAACGAAAATATTGTGATATGCACCGTGAATGATATGAACGGAAATCGAACCCAACCTTCGCAACTCTTCTCTCTATTGAAGGAAAAATTTAACCACGAAGCTACGGTGCCACTGCAACGTACTTTCGAACCAAACCATGCTAAACTAGCAAATGTCCATTCAAGCTGATGACCCTAAAAAGCATCTTATCTAATGGCGTTCTACGTAATGACCCATATGAGAGTATAAAATTGAATAAATGACTGGTTTGAGAGGACTGTCAGCAGTTAGTTGAGGAGATGCTGGTGTTATGAGGATCTCTGTTATTCAAAATTGTAGAACAAGGATAATAGTAACAGTTTGTATCCTGTTCAGTAGGAAGAAAAAAAAGCTCTCCGTTTGCATCGCATTTACTAATGTCAAATAATAATTTGTTTTTTTTTTAAGATATAACACTACTCGAAACATGTATAAGCCTAAATTAACAATAAACATTGATATAAACGTACTTTCGATTCTGATCAGACAAATACATATTTTGAAAACAAATGTGAACACGCGATCAATAAAATATAAATATACATCTATTGTTATAGTATAATAATGTCAACGCCATCTGTACGTTATGCCATCATCCACCAAATGAGAGAATCTGTGAGTTTAGTGCAACTAACACCAATGAGAAAACAAGAATGCAAGCGTGTTTGTGCTGGTTATGAATCCGTTTCCGGATCAATTTCATCAATCAATATGTTACCTATATACAAGAGAACACAAAACGAGAAGAGAAAAAAAAATCTGTCTCAGAAAGTCTGTTCTGATTGTGCGTTGAAATAACTAACTAAGAAAAAAGTACAAACCGGAAATGCGCCCAAAGCTAACACATGCAACTGAAAGTGAATCTAACTCGACATGCGCGATAAAGTAATAAAATTGCCGCTACATACCTTGCAATAGAATCTGTTGACCATCGGGAGTGAGCAGCTGTGAGGTATCCCCACCGGCTGCCAGTGCCATCAGACTTTGCTGATCTAAAATGATTTGTTGCCCATCCTGGGTGTTGAGGAGGATATTCTGTTGGCCTTCCATCGCGCCTTCAATATCACCTGCAGCGGCTGCCACCATCGTTGCCTGATCGCTGCCGACTGGAATCTCTAGCACCTCGGCTTGATTGACAATATCCTCCACCGAGGCTTGCTCCGGTAGAGCGACCAATTGATTGGAGGAATCCAAATACAGCAGCTCGTTATTGACGGGGACGAAGCCTTCTTCTCGAACCGAACACAGATAGAAAAGATTGGCAGGGCCTCCAAAGTTTTCGGCCGGGACGGCTATCAGTTGGGATGATTCTTGTACATTGGAACCGGATTCTGCCGCCTCAACTGGTGCTTCCGTTGCAACCGCAGTTGCTGGGATGGATTCACTTGCTTCCGACGTTTCTATTTCTGCGGGAGCTAGTTCTCCCGTAGCTGTATCTACATATTCACTGTCTGGTTCTGGTTCATCGATAACGGCAGCGTCGGCTTCGTTTTCTTCAGTGGATACTGGTTCGGAAGTTGCTTCGGCTGTGGGAGATGCTGGTTTCGCTGGTGATTGTGTGCACGATTCAGCAGGCGTCACTTCGGGGGATTCTTCGGTTTCCGATTGTATCGTAGGAATTTCTTTTACTGATGAATCTGCTGCTGCTGCAACAACCACTTCCGCTTGGTTGTCACTTGGTGGGGGAGGTGTCGGGGTGGATGTTGATGGTTCCTCATCGATCGAATCTGCTCGAGAAACTTTGTCCGTTTTAACTGATTTAGATATCGACTGATGTTGTTGTTGCTGCTGCTGTTGTTGAAGCAGGTGCTGCTCTTGTCGGAATTTTTTCATACCGCTTGCTGTCAGTACTTTGCCTTGGCCCTTATCTTCAACCATCCCAAGACGCGTGAACTCTTTCAGTTTCTGGGGAGATATCTTAATCACTCGATGACCCTTCTTCCCGGGACTCACAGCCGAGGTAGTTGCTGTTTGGGGTGTTATAGGTGCCCCTTTGGAAGTTGAAAACAGTGGTTTACCAACGGACGAACCACCCTCTGAGAGCTTCTTAATCAGTGCTTTCTTTGGTGGAGCGATACTAGGTGAAGTTTTCCGCGGTTGCGACAAGTCTACTTTTTGAGTAACTGGCAAAACATCACTAGATTTAGCCAAAATCCGTGGCTTTGTTGGTGGATGAATGATTTCTTGGGATTGCACACAGATTCTGATAGGGGATTTCACTTTTATAGAACTCGTAAGATTGCTACTGCTTCGTGGACTAGCAGAACTGGATGACACCGGAAGCGACTTAGATGTTGAGCTACTGATGGTGCTCACGCTACAAACTGATGAAACAATTGGGCTTTTAGATGTTGAATGCGTGATCTGTGTTTGAGGTGTAACCGCTGCATGACTCTTGGCTGAAGAAGTGGCTGGAGATTGCGTGGTCAACACGGTTCCTTTACTAGTAATCACAATCTGGCCTCCACTGCTAGATTGGACTAGCTGAGCTGATCGTATCGGGGGTGAATGGGTAGGTGATCGCACAGCTTTCGGCGACAGTCGATCCACCGGAGGACTGATAGTAACGGTGGTGGATTTTATAGCGTGACTTTTTCTAGGAACCGCCGAAACAAGATCGCTTGGCTTTTCACGAGCTGGAATAACTTTCGCTGAACCGTTGCTGCTTTTAACGATCACAATCTTTTTCGTCATGGGCTTCGTCGTAGAGATCAACTTAATATCATCGTCGTCTTCGTTATCGACTGCAACTGGGGTCGTTAATTTCATGCTGTTTGCGTTGGTTGTAGTTGAAATGGTTGTATCGTCTAACAACTCACTGTCATCCATTACAATGGGGATGTTATCAATGTCGAATTTATCATCATCTGTCGATTGTCTATCATTGATCGGCTTGACCACGACCGGTTCGGCAACAACGATGGCAGCAACATTGACTACTTCGATTGTATCTCGCTTCTTTTTATCTGGAATGCCAACATTATCACCGGTTTTGGACAGGTCTTGCGTTTCAACAGCACTCAGAAGGTGAGTCTGTAGATGTCGTTTCCGAGGGTTGATGCTCTTTGCAGTTGATTGTACCGGAGAACTACTATTGGCTTTCGTTTCAGCCATTTCCTGGTCCAGAACGATGAGCTTGGGTGGAGCAGCTTCGGGAAGATGTATCAAAGCCTCAGCAATTTGTAGATCAGTTGCACTGGGACCCGCAGGCATTTTGGGGAGCTCATCTGCGGTAATGGAAAGATCATTTCTGAATTTGGGTCGTTTCAATTTCAGCGGTTTAGTTCCCACAAGTTTATCACTGTTAAGCACAACCTCGGACATTGGCTGGTCTTCTTCCACTGGGGTCTTTTTCCTCTTCGAACTTTTCGGAGACTTTGGCAATTTATCCTTAACCTCATCGTTTGGCTCAGGCGATACAACGACCGGATCATAAACAAGCTCGGAGTTTGATTTTCTGCCCTTTGATTTTATAATCATTTTAATGGGCTGCTGTTTGGTGATGGAAAGAATTTCTGCTTCCGGTTCTTTCTCAACAGTCTCAACAGCGGCTGTTTCAGGCTCAATTGGCATATCGGCTGTAGAATCTGCTGATTGCTGTTGCAGCTGTTTTGATCGCCTAGACCTGCTACTGGTCTTAGTTTCTTCTTTTAGTTCTTCAGGCGCACAAGCTGACTCAATCGTTTGCTGTTCGCCGGCGACTTTCATCTCTGACACATCAATCTCTTCTTCGTCTGTTTTGGCTCGCTTAGTTCTTCGGTGCTTCTCGGCCGCAACTGCAACTACCGGCTCATCTTTCAGTGCAACAGGTTCCTGTTCAGCTAGAAACACTGGCTCATCGGTTTTTACTCCTCTACCTCTACGCGAACGCGGAGTATCGAGAGACGCCAAATCGAGATTTTCCAGCTCTCCAGCTCTCTTCTTTCGTATTTTGGGAGTTGCTTCATCGACAAGAGGCGATACCGTCTCTGGCTTCGTCTGCTCTATAGGCTTCTCTTCTTCCACGACAGGGGTGCCAGACTTTCGTTGTTTGCCTTTACGGCCCTTGCTGATCGGTGGAGAAACACTCGGGGTCTTTTGTAATGATTCCAAAGCTACCTGGTTCTTACTTATCGATACCGGTAGAGAGTCTGTCTCTGTGGCTTTTGTTTCGTTACTAGAGCTGACCGCTGATTCTTGAGGCGTGTCAACCTTTGTGGGTGTGGACACTGAGAATTTTTGCGCCTGCTGAAGTTTTGCTCGTTTGGCTTTGATAGCTGCAAACTGTGAGTTCTCAAATCTAGTTGGTTCGATCGAGACAATCGATTCCTGAGAGTCGTCGTTGGTTGTGGTTGGAGACTCTGAGGTTAGTTTCGCTTCAGCTTCCTGCTGCTCGCGGAGTTCCGCTAGTTCTTGCTCGTGTGATTTTTTGACAAAATCCATCACAATCGCCTTAGACTGTTCCAAGGCTATGGCTTCATTTTCGATTATTTTATTTCGTGTCTTGAAGATTCGCTTACCACGTTCCTTCGGTGGAAGAGTACGATCTTCCTTTGATTGTGGAGTTACTTCCGTTGAAGAGGAAGATGGTCCCGGGGAAGGCATTTTTGTGCCCCCCGGTAATTCTGGTAATGTAGGAACAATGGCTTCACACAAAAGCGAATCAATTTCATTTTTCAATTGGGCATCCTTTTTTGCTCTTTCCTTCTCGTCATCTAGCATTACGCTGGTGCTGAGCTCTAGAGAAGTATCACGCTTGTTGGAAAGAGATCTCCTGGGGGATTTGCTGAGGACCACTTCCTCATCCTCCTCTTCCTTAAAATCAAAACAGGAAATTTCCTTTCTAGATTCCTCCGCCGCTATGGGTTGAGATTCCATAGCTACAACCTTTGTTGGTGATTCCGGCTTAAGCTCATCACTGCTGACAGATTTGCTGGAACCACGGGTAGCTCGGTCTAAAATTCTTTGCTTAGCACTGATGGGACGTTCCACAGCTATACTTTCACTTGACGTCGGCGTTTTGTCCGGAGCACTGAGAGATTCACCACAAGTCGCTGCCGTGCTGATACTACTCTCACTGGAGGACTTTTCGATCGCGCCTCCGGGTGTGATAACCGGTTGATCATTTGTTACTTCGATGAATTCTCGTTTTTGTTTCTTCGGAATATTGCGATATTTGATTGTAGCTCCGGACGAAACAGGTGACGATAGTTGTGGAGAAGACTCTGTAGATTTATCCAAACTGTTATCCGTTGTATTCGAATTCAGAGCGACTGCCTCAGCGATGGCAGAACGACTCCCTTCAAATGTAGGTGTACCTTTTTTTGAACTCTTATCTTCTTTTGACAAGTCGCCTTCTTGGTCATCCTGCTCATCCTCGCTCCAATCTGCCAGAAGTTCATTCTTCAGCTCCACATCCGGTTTGCTTTTAAAATCTTTCTCGGATTTGTCTCCAGGAGATACTGAAACATGCTTCAATTCCACGTTGGATACTTCCTCAACGATCGATTCCTCGGCCACTTCCGTTGAAACGTCCATCTTACCATCGTTTTCTAGAGTCATTGAAGTAACTGCCTTTCCGCGACCACGATTCCTTCGACGGTCAGATGTTTTCGGGGTGACTGTCGTTGCAGCCACCCTAGAAGTACGGCTAGTTCGGCCACGTGGAAGTTCTATCACCTGGATAACTTCTACCAGCTCTTCCGGGTCTTGAATGATTTCGACTTCAGTAACAAGTTCCTGTGCATCTACTGGAGTTGGCGTTTTGACGGGGCTCTGCTCATGGATTTTCTTGTCGGGAGTGAGAGCAACGGCTTTCGGTGCTGTAAAACATGTTACAATTAGATCAACTGGATTTAAAACAAACTTGCGCAATTGGAAAGTGTAGCAAGCAAATATTACCTCTAGGCGGTGGAACACTCAAAGGTACCATCGGAACAGCCCGACAGTACTTGATATGTACCAAAATCACATTCTGGCGGCCACTTGAGAATCCACATTTATGACAGTTATAGGTATGTGCCGGTGAAGCAGAACTATTCAGCGCCGTCGCAGAGCCAATAGGCGTTCCTAGATCTGTAGATGAATTAAGAGACTGGTACGGGGTAGGCAGTCTTGGAGTAGACGCCAGGGACGATGGCTGGCTTAAAGATGGTGTTGACGAAGCGGACGGTACACTTCGGCGACTGGTTCCGATACCGGTGGATGATGAAGCCTGGGCCAGAATACGAACTTCATGCTTACGTACCGGAATAACCGGTATAATTTTGCTCGGTGATCCGGTTTTCTTGCCTGGGCGCGGTGTCGTTACTATGAAAATTTGACAAATTCGAAATTAAATTAAATTACTTAGACACCATATTTAAATTCGTACCTGTGTTACCAATTTTTCCTTTTCCCTTAGATTTGTCCGGCTGGAAAAGAGCAGCATAGTTTTCCCGTTTCTGAGGCAAATAATCGGTAGAATTGACAATATTCGGGTCGCCTCCGGTCGCTCGCTCGGCATGCATAACGTCAGATGGAAATTTTTCCATATGTTTGTTCTTGGTGCGATATTGTTCTAAAGTCACAAGGATAAAATTCAGTCTTTAGGAAATAGTATGTATCAGACCAAAATGTTACCCAATCCCTTCCGAAGAAATTCATGTTTTCGGGCACAGTTATATTTATAGATGAAATTTGTGTTTTTTACAAATTCGCTGGAATAAAATGTAACATTTAGATACTTCCTGTCGAATGGTTAAGATACGCAACTTACTATGAATCTTCATCGAAGAATTTTACCACAACAAGCGGTCGGCGTTTGAGCGTGGACAGAAACTCCTCCGTCAGACGTTCACCAGCGAGTACTTCCCCGGGCCACCAGCAATAACTGAGTTTAACCCATACTGTGTCTCCATCTTTGTATTCATTGTCGTCATCCATTGCTTAGGTGACTCCTGTTTCAACTTCAAGGATTTCCCTCAAATTGGTACGGATTGAATAGCGTTCTTATCTCCAATGTCCCCGATGCTTGCTTCGTCACTGCGGATTGAAAATATTTCGTGTTCAATAATCTGTTTGACTTGTACTGTACAAAAGACAAAAAGAAATAACGAAATTTAATGTGCTCAGTGCCTACTACATTCCGGACCAGTTGAAAAATTGGTTAACTGGCTATTCAAAAATACGTTAAACAAAACCAAATACTAATACAAGTGTTTGACGAAACAAACTTCGATTCTTGCTTCGAATACTACTTAATTGAGCTTGCTGTTGTTGGATATGTGTCTGTTGCTGATTCTAGAATATTTGCCATATATACGCACTTGAAAATGCCACATTTCTAAGAATCTAGCCTTCCTTTTCTGGTTAACTGCCATGAAAATCGAAGTCTTTCAGCTACAGTTGCAGATTCCCTGCCAGATCAACAATTTACCGGCAACATTACCCGCAAAAACAAACTTGTATTTCTTGCGAACATCTTAGCGACCCCTGGCAATATAAAGTTTCTGTTTCTATTCGAAATCCAATTAGATACACGTTTCATCGTCCATAAGGATGCATCCGTTTGATTTGGTCAGCATCCTGAGCATACTGCTTTCCAACCCGCATTTTTGCCGTACTGCTTTGCTTTACGATCCGGCTCTGAAACTTTTCCGAATGCGCATATTTCGAACTGTGCAGCACAGAGTTTACTGAGCACAACAACGTCCGGCGCCTTGATTGCATCTTCCGGGAACCAGACGTTCCTTGAAATTTTTCAGAACTGCGCAGACGGTGGTATTTCGCTATTTTCAATTCCCGTGCGATCCACGTACCCGACCCTGTCGTGATTTCAGTACTTCTAGGTAGAACTAATTTACTCCTTTTTCCATCACGTGGGAACTCGAGTAAACACCAACCGACCACTAGGACCACTTCCCAGTCAAAAACAGCGGACCGATTTTAAATATGCAGAACTTTATAGTTGAATCCAAATGAAAAGAAAACGCAGAACATTGTATGCACAAATATATTGCAATTCGTGTTTCAACATTTTTAAATGAAACTTCAAAAATCATAACTGTTCATATTATTCGTAATCACCTCAAAATATTTATAAAGCGGCATAATGGAGTCTAAGGTTAATTTTTATAACATCCACTCTGAGGGATTAGTGTTCCCAGCGATTGAAGTGAAAGTTATTAGTATACATCTTAAACAAAATGATAAATGGGAATGTTAAGAGACTCCGATAAATAAAACACGGTCCAATCTCGAATTCGCGCCAAATCCGCGTGATGCATTAAATTGAGAACAAAAAACTCGCCAAATCCGCAAAATCGCGACATCCGCGAAAATCGTTTTTTAGAGAGTTGCCCTACTGGAGCTGTAAAGCGAGGTTCTCGGAAGGTCAATGTCATCCACTAAAACACTGCTTAAGGCCAATTGCAGCGGGTCGTGAATCACATTCAGAATCCGATTCTGTATGTGATATTCATTGTACGGTTCAGATATGTGCGGGCGTAGGGAATTCGCGATCCATATATCATGGCGAAGAGATTGAGCGTTTGTACGTTAATGTGTTCGATCGCGAGTGCGTGTGCTAACGTGTATGTAACTTTGCGTGTATAAATTCTATTTTATAGCTGTATATCCTTTCGCATATTTGCCTTTGTTCTTGGACGATCGTAGGATGCTCAGGTAGGACGGGAGGTAATATTAAGACCGGTAATCGGGCCAAACAGCTTGCACACCGTATCGAATGACAACGGCCAACGATGCGTGAACTTCGCAGCCTCCCGTGGCATTCTTCCCCCGCAAAGATATCCACAAAGCCACCTGGAGATCACCTGACCAACGCACCGAAAATCGAATCGATCACGTTCTAATCGACGGGCGATTCTTCTCTGATATCATTAACGTTCGTACCTACCGCAGCTACTCTTGAAGATGGCTGGGGGGAGATCCTTTCCGCCATAGGATGTACTACTATAGCGGGACTAGGTACAGCGATTCCGAATCGATGAAACGACTGGTTCGATGACGAATGTAAGCAGTTAGAAGAGGAGAAGAATGCAACAAAGAGAAAGAAGCGCCAACATGAGGAACGAGATCGCGAAGCGATGAAACAACTGTACCGCGTAAACAACACACGGAAGTTCTACGAGAAGCCGAACAGTTCGCGAAAAGGTTACGTTCCGCAAGCCCATATGTGCAGGTACTTAGACGGCAACCTTCTTACGAACGAGTGTGAGGTGATTGAGAGATGGAAGCAATACTATGACGAGCACCTCAACAGCGAAGCAGCAGAGGACGAAGGCGGTATGGCAACGGATCTTGGAGCACGCGCAGAAAACGATAGGCTGCTGGCCCCTGATCTCCAAGAAGTCAAGGAGGAGATCGGTCGGCTGAAAAACAACAAAGCTGCCGGTGTAGATCAACTACCCAGCGAGCTATTAAAATACGGTGGTGAAACACTGGTTAGAGCGCTGCACTGGATAATCGCCAAAATTTGGGAGTGGATGGAGGGTGTCGTTTGCCCAATCTACAAAAAGGGTGACAAGTTGGATTGCTGCAACCAGTGCTGAGCTCCATCACGGTACTGATTGCAAACCTGCTAGACAAAAGAGCATGAAACAGTTTGCAGTTAAAACCAAGGATGCAAAATGCCTACCTTTTCTGCGGCTGTAATTTTTCTGCCTACATTCTCATTTCTCTCTCGATGCTGCTGTCATTCGCTGGTGCAGGACGCCCAGCGCTGTACGGCTGCCTGTGTGCAAAGCAGTAACATGACAAAAAACTACTGTCTCCAGTACAGCCACCAGACGCGAGCGGTACAGCTTCTGTTTCCTTATTTTACATTTTTTAATATTTTCAATCTTTTTAATATTTTCATTCAAAAATTACGACAATGAATGCGGCTCATTTACGCCACGGCTGGCATCAACGCTTTCGTGTGCAGACCTCTCCCTTTGATTATGCAGAGAAAAATGTACAAAGCGAGAGAACAAACTTTACTACGCCACACTCTCACCGAGCAGTCGGAGTACAGCAGCAAAACAAAAATGTATTCTACTGCTGTACGGGAAAATGTAATCGGTTTGGCTACCGTTCTGGCAAGAGCTGTAGTGATGCGTCGCTGTAGCGGGCTGTACGGCTTGTACAAATGTAAATATACCGAAAAAAATGTAGTTTATCGGTACCGTTGGCATCCCTGGTTAAAACAGTAAGCGATGCTTATTGAGTTACGGTTCTCATTCCAATGAAATGACAACTGTCAGACGGTTCTCTTCTGAATCTCTCACTCATTGGAATACCAATACACAATAAATGGTACTCAATCTGTCTATCAGTTCAATGCGTTCTCTCTCGCACGGCTTCTGTGAGAGATAGTTAACTGATACACTATCCGAGGAAAATGGAAATGAAATAACGGTCATTTTTGTGGTGATACGGTCACTTCATATTTACCGTTACAATTCAAAGACCATCGTGAGATTGCACAGCACTGGCTGCAACTACCGCGCGATCACACTACTTAGCGCTGCCTACAAGGTCACCATTTGCAAGGGAGTTCGTGGGACACTACCAAGCGGGATTCATGGGTTCCCGCGCCACCACGGACCAAATATTCGCGAATCGGCAGGTTATGCAGAAGTGCCGCAATACAACGTGCCCACACATCAGATGTTCATCGATTTCAAATCGGCGTATGACACAATCGATCGAGATCAGCTATTGCAGATAATGCACGAGTACGGTTTCCCGGATAAGCTAACACGATTAGTCAAAGCGACGATGGATCGGGTGATGGGCGTTGTTCGAGTATCAGGGACACTCTCGAGTCTCTTTGAATCCCGAATAGGGTTACGGCAAGGTGATGGTCTATCGTGCCTGCTGTTCAACGTTGCGTTGGAAGGTGTAATAAGGAGAGCGGGGATATACACGAGTGGCACGATCTTCAGGAAATCCGTCCAGCTTCTTGGCTTCGCCGACAACATTGACATAATGGCACGGAACTTTGAGGTATTGTTACCAGACTGAAGCTGAAACCAGCAGGATTGCTATCAACGTTTCGAAGACTTGCTATCAACGTTTCGAAGACAAAATACATGAGAGGAAGAGGTTCTAGAGACGACAATGTGAACCTCCCATCCCGAGTTCGGATTGACGGTGACGAAATCGAGATGGTCGACGAATTCGTGTGGCTTATTGGTAACCGCCGACAATGATACCAACAAAGAAATTCAGAGATGGATCTTGGCGGAACATCGTGCCTACTTAGGACTCCGGAGAACGCTTCGGTCGAACAAAATTCGGCTCCGCACGAAGTTGATTATCTATAAGACGCTGATTAGACAGGTTGTCCTCTACGCCCATGAGACCTGGACTATGCTCGTGGAGGACCAACTCGCTCTTGAAGTTTTCGAACGAAAGGTGTTGCGTTCCATCTATGGTGGAAGACGGAACGTGGCGCAGGCGAATGAACCATGAGTTGGATCAGCTGCTGTAAGAACCATCCATCGCGCATACCGCAAAAATAGGACGTTTGCGGTGGGCTGGACACGTCGTAAGAATGTCGGACGACGGCCCGGTGAAGATCGTTCTGTAGGGCGACCCTACAGGAACAAGAAGCCGGAGCGCACAGCGAGCACGGTGGATCGACCAGATAGAGGACCACCTGGGGACCCTTCGAAGACTGCGAGGCTGGCGACAAGCAGCAATGGACCGAGTGGAGTGGAGACTGCTTCTGCATACAGCAGGAGACAATAAGGCTCTAGCCTGAACGGTAAGGTAAGTAAGCTTGGACGATCGTACGCTGATCGTGAATATGATACTTAATTTCCGGTTTACAGTTTAGATGCTAGAAGAAAGTGAGTTCTTCCATATCACTAGAGTTCCCGGTCATTCCGCCATGGAAAGTGTTGTCAGGATATCAGCGTTATTTTTTGATTGGTCCAACTAGATGTGTGGACCAAATTGCTAGGACGGAGGGTTATTATTTAAGAACGTAACCGATTCATGATCGCGTGAAAACGCACTTTTGTGGGTTCGCGTTTGCAACTTCGTAAGTACTAAAACGATCACCTTATTACCAGGGTGTTATCAAATTTGCGCGATCGTGGGCGTAGGTGTGCGTGAATGATCACGAAGCGTTTAAGCGATCGTATGTTAACGTGTTTGTCGCGTGTATGTGACTTCGCGTGTATAAATTCGATTTTGTATCGTGGTCTTGGACAGTCAGGTGGACCGTCATTCTGGTATTTAGTTTTCGGTGTACGGCTCACATTCTGACAGGGAGTAAGTTACCCCATATCCCTAAAGGTCCCGCTTGTGTCGTCACGGAACGTGTTGTCCAGTGGATATTAGAGCTTTCTTTGTTTAATCGGTATAATTGAGGATATGGACCTAGACTGTTGGTATCGAGGATAGACTTCCGGAAGTGAACGATTCACGTTCGTGCGAGCGCGATAGTTTGCAGGTTCACGCTTGAGACCGCGCTTGAAAATTTATAAGTGCTTATCACTGGGATATTATCATGGTTGCGAGATCGCGGGTGTAGGTGGATGATCGCAAAGGGCTCAAGCATTTGTATGTTAACGCGTATGTCGTATTAGGTGATTTCGCGTGTATAAATTCGATTTTATAATGCGGACCGTGTCTCTGATACTTAATTTTAAGTGTACGGTTCAGGTGCTAGAAGAATGAGTTCTCCCATTTCAGAGTTCCCGGTCATATCGCCATGGAATGTGTTGTCTAATGAATTGAGCGTCATTTTTTTATTGATCCAACTAAAGGCATGTGTCTAGGTTGCTAGGATCGACTGTAGAGACTTCCGGACGACCGATTCGAGATCGTGTGAGCGGTTGGGCTGTGCTTGAAATCGCGTTTGTAAATTTATGAGTGCTAAGAGACGATCCATAAATGACGTAGCATTTTTTTTGAATGATTTTTAGCACCCCCCTCCCCCATCGTAGCATTTCGTCACAAACTTCTATATACCCCCCTGATAATTACGTAGCTTGACGGTAACTCTCACCCCCTCCTTATCCCCGTAAAAAACAAAAAAATCAAAAACAATGTTAGTTAGATGAAACGGGTAAGAATGTCGTGACATCAGGTCAACCCCTGGTCCCCTTTAAAAAAGCTACGTAGCATGACATAACCCCCTACCCCCCTGTCGTCACACATCATCACAAAATACAAAACTCCCCCCTCCCCAATATAATGCTACGTCATTTATGGATAGTCCCTAAACGTTCACTTAACTATCGGGGTGTTTCGTTGATTAACTATCAGTCACTAATGCAACCGGGTTGAAGAAACTGGTGGCTGTTACCGATGACGTCATTCGCCAGCTCAAAGCGCTGGGAAATGAGTACGACACGGGATCCATGGTCGATTCATTTCTTGCTGGAGAAAGTGGATCGATAAACCAGCTCACCGTGGACACAAAAAATAATCGACAGTGTAAACCCACAATTTACAGATTTTTTGGAGTAACTGAAGAAATGATGTGATGCAATGGAAACATGCCCAGCTTTCGGGAAAAAGCAAATCAGCGAAACCGTAAAGAAGGCAGTGTAGTCCGTTCAGTACGAGAAAAAGATTCAAGCATTTCATGCCGGAACACCAACTTCAACATGTGCGAAGTGTTGCAAGGATCATCCTAGATACCAGTGTGAAGAGTGGTGAGTTTGTGGTAGCTTCGAAACTGTGCTTCGACTGTTTACGTTCATCTCATACAGCGAAGCGATGTGCGTCGAAATCAGTCTGCCTAATGCAAGCAGAAACATCACACGATGCTGTGCCGAAAGTATAGCAAGCAACCGAAAAGCCTAGTGAGAACCAGACAAGTAAACAAGAAGCGGAAATCACGCCGATTTCATCGAATGCAGCGCAAACAATCGTCTACATTGAACCGTTTGTTTTCGCGCTGCTACCCACGGTGACGGCAGATCTAAGGGAGGAAGTTGCATGAGGTAAGAATTCTTATCGATTCTGGATCTCAAGCATCTCTTATCACCGAGGCCTGTACCAAGCGCCTTGGACTTAAGCGTATAAAGGCTACTGTGGAAGTCACAGGTATCAATGGGGAAGCCCCCGGTAAGGTCAAGCTGATGATTTCTTCACGTTTCGACGAGAAAGGAAAGCTCGCCACTCAAGTGTACGTTATGGGAAATCCCTGCCGTGCCAACAATTCAAAGCATCGCATTGGAGGGTCTAAAACTAGCTGATTCGCAATTGAACAAACCAAGCTCATTTGACGTCATACTGGAAACAGATGCCTTCCTGTCCATATTGCAATCGGGACAGGTCAAGGATCACAACAATATTCCTGTGGCACAGTCTTCCATTTACGGTTGGATGGTCGCAGGAAGAATTTTGAAGCAATGGTGCACTGCACACACACACCACAAGGTTATCAACCTTCGTCAAGATGTTGACATCGATCGCACTCTGCGACTATTCTGGGATGACCAGAACTTGCCAATTCAAAGCTTTGGGCAGAGTAAGAGAAAGGGATCATCAAACATTTCGATTCGACTATCACATGCTCAAAAAAGGGTCACTTTATCGTCAGATTACCACTGGACGATTCAAAGCTTAAGCTCGGAGAATCACTTCACCCAACTACCAAACGCCTAATAGTCGTGGAACGCTGATTTCAAAGGGATGCAAACTTCAAGGAGAGATACGTATCGTTCATGAACGAGTTTCAAAAATTGGGTCACGGAATTAATACCAGAAGCGGAAACGGATCCTGATTGTCCAGCCTTGTTACTTGCTACATCACGGAATTGTGAAAGAGGCTAGACTTACGACCCAACTCCGAGTTGTTCTTTATGGTTCTTGTGCCACGACTTCCGGAGTAGCGCTCAACGACATACTACTGGATGCACCCAACGTTAATGCTGATCTATTCGAAACACTATTGAGGTTCAGGTCATATCCAGTAGTATTTGCAGCGGATGTTGAAAAAATGTACCGCCAAGTTTTGGTGCATTCCGAGGACACAGATTATCAGCGTATTGTCTGGAGAGATTCATCGGATAAACCGATTCAACTTTTTCGTTTACTCACGGCGACCTACGGCTTGAAGAATTCTGGATTCCTTGCGATGTTAGCACTGGAGAAGGCAGTAGAAGCATACGAACAGCAGTATCCAACTGCGATGGATTCGATCAAGTATCTTCCCTATGTCGATGATCTGACATCCGGAGCGGAGTCGAAGGAGGAGACCATACAACTGATCCAGCAATCAAGCCACTAGGAACGCATTGGTGAAGATGTGTTCATTTTCAAGGAGAATCTACAGAAGGACACACGAAATACGAAGCATCAGATACTGTAAGACTCGGCAAGACTGTTCGATCCGTTCGGATGGTTTGCGTCAGTGATAGTTGGAGCGAAAATCCTGTACCAACAGTATTGGCAGTATGATTTGAATTGGCACGACCAATTACCGCAGTGCGTTGAAGAATTATTGGTCGATATGAAGCAAAATTTATCGCAACTCGAACAAACAAGAATTCTCAGATGGACCAACAAATAAGAATTCTCAGATGCACCAACTATCACATCCGTATTGAGCTCCATGGTTTCTCAGATGCATCTGAAGAAGCATACGCAGCTGTTGTAGACCTTCGATATGTCAGTGATATCAATGGTGTCGATTTTGGGAATCCTACCACGACGACAATGGGGTCCCGTTCCCTCGCTGCAAAACCCTGCAGATTGCGCATCTCACGGAATAACACCCTTGGGAACTGTCAACCATTCTCTGTGGTGGTCCCGACCCATCTGGTTGGCTGAGGATTCTGTGCGGTAATTGAAAACGAAAAATACCAGACGAAGCATTTGACTACAGTACGCTTGAGATTCGTTAGCGGTTTCAATCTCTTAACGTTCCGGTTCGTCGGACATACACAAACTATGGAATAGAGAAGCAGATACTTGATCAGCGATCGGTATTGTGCGCAGCTTGTCGACAGTTGGCGTATATCAAACGATTCATTATCAACTTGAAGGCAACGAAGTCAGGGCGACCCAAACGTTCAGGTTGTGTTTCGCCCTCTGAACTGCATGATGCGATGTTAGAGTTTGCACGAATGGCTCAGTTCGAGGTTTACCAGAAGGAAATCAACTACTTTCTGCAGCATAGCAAAACTTTCCCGAAGTCGAAAATCGCCGAAATATGTCCGTTTCTAGATGGTGATAGCACCCTAAAAGCTTTGGGAAAACTGCAACAGTTATCAAATTCGTTTTTGGGTGCACTGAAACGGATAATTGCACGCCGAGGATATTACGGGTTCTGGTCGGATAACGGCACGAACCTGGTTGGTATCGATCGACAGATACAGGAGCTCTTTTCAATGATAAAATCTCACAGCAAAGGAGCAGAACGACATTCATCAGGGATTCATTGAAAGTTCACTCCGCCGTCTAGCGCTCACCAGGGCGGTATCTAGAAAGCGGCTGTAATGAGCACCGGGGGATTGCTTCGACCGGTTGCTGAAAACGCGAAACTAACCTTCAATGAATTGTCCACAGTATTGTGCCAGATTGAGGAATGTCTCAACTCCAGACCGTTATTCTTAATCTCATCGTCATTAGATAGCTGCGAGGCTCTCACACCAGGATGGTTGGTCAGCTTTTGAATATACTGCCCGTACCAGACGTCAACCATGTGCCAATGAATCGGCTCGACCGCTGGCAGAGATTTCAGCGATACGCTGCCGAATTCTGGAATCGATGGCAGACCAGGGGAAAGTGGAGAACGGGCGAGGAAAACATCAAACCGCTGGCTCGAATCGTAGCGGTACACCCCAAGGTGCATCGCTGGTCAATCTACAATGAACTATAGTACAAGTGGAAGCAGAAAAAAAGGAAGAAAAATTTTCGCTTGATGTGCGCACGTGAAGAAATGAAGACGTAGTTTTTGTAACGCGGCCGTTTATATTTGTTCTTACAGTTTCCTGCAAACTCTTCCGGTGCATCTTTTCTTGGGCTCCGGTTATCGGTGGTTCAAGTTCTTTGCAATCTCTCTCATATACAGTCCGCTTATTCGCATTCCGTGACACTCTGCGAGATGGTAGCATTAGGATGAACGTACACTGATACTACCACCAGCGAGTCTCTGGTCGTCCTGACTTTGCATGTTACTGTTTCTATTCCTTGTGGCGTGGAAAGGTTCAGAGATGTTGGATGTAGTTCGACTCTGGCAGCAACAAGAACTCCCATTGAATTCCGTTGGTGATACTTGCGGAAAATATGGAAGTCTGGGATGTCGAAATTGGCTGCAGTATCCGGAAGATATTTCGAAATGTATACTATTGAAAGGTTTCTGATGTAATGTATACTATTGAAAGGTTTTATTACACTTGACTTCTTGTTTAACGCTCCCTGCAATTCAATTGAAAAAACTGGAGAGGCTATATCCTTGATTGACTATTATAATCGAGGAGGCTCAATGTACTCATCGGTTCTCCGAGTTGCTGTCTCGTAGTCCTGCGCAACTTCAGTACCTCCGCCAGACGTTGGGCTTTTTGTTCTAATGGGATCGTTGTTCTAATTTTATTGAACGAGTTCATTACCTGCAGTCGCTTCGAGTGGCATTTCCCTCATGCACTTCTCATTGAAGGATTTAATATTCTTCTTTTAGATCAAGCTGGGTGATAAATTGCTATCTCCTGTAGCTTCCGCGATGACCAGGAACCGTAGCTGGATATACCTTCAAAAGACTAAGTATTGTTTCTGACTTGTTGTTGGCCATTTCGCTTATAAATCAAAAGCCAACAAAATAATGAAGTACAAATGTGTACTTCTACTGTACTGTTGTAGGTTTTCGGATCAGCGAGAACTTAATTTCTACAAAGCTAGCAAACTGATGTTAGTTGCCAACAACGTTGTGGAAGTAACGCCATGGGTTGGTAAGCATAAAACGGAGAAGAGCGCGAGTAGCTTCTTTCATTTGATGTTTTCGATTTTTATTACCTGGAGAGCTGCTGATCAAACAGTGCTACGAGAAGTTTGGATACAGGTATCGAGGTGTAGTTAAATTGTCCATAATTGTCCCACTCCTACAACGGATTATTTCAATCTCCTGTCTATTTAGTCATTTTCGGGTCGTATACCTCGGGCCTTTTGAAGTGTCTATAAATCGCCATACGTTGAAGCGGTGGATCGCATTGTTTACGTTCTTTGTCACTCGTGGTGGTGGCACACGGGTTAGGGACACAATCGTGTCTAGTGGCGATTTGGTTGCTGTCGTGGAACTGTGTAAGACTCCGCCGACCAAAGAAAAAGTAAGCAATGGAAATATTTAACAGCATATATTTCTAAAAAAAAGATTTAGAGAAACAAAAATGTGTGCACTTTTAACAGACACACAATCGCCGGACCTACAGATCAATTACCAAAGTTGTAGAAGCAGAGTGTAGTCGCAAAAGCCTCGATCAACATGCTGGTTTTTACAAATCACCATGTGACAGCGTTTAGCTGTGTTTTAAACTCTCTAAAGATACTAACCTGTGTACAGCACATGATCGCAAATCAATCCCATAAAAATAGGAAATTCAACAGAAAATGGGACAAATATGTGATCATGGGCAGTGTATAGCCAAAAGTATTTATTCGTCTTTCACCGAACACGTTGAGGCATATATTTGGGTAATCGTTCCTCCTTTTCCAAGGAGGAATTTTTTCTACCAATTTTTTGCCAAAATGGCGCGTTTTGCCATAAATAAAAGGAATTCCGAAAGCGGAAACTAATGGCATTTTCGTTTTTGACAATGCACTACACCGGTGTAGTCGGTGCTACACTCAATCAAATTCCTTTTTTTGCACTACACCACAGTAGCACCAAGGTAAGAACACTATATCTTTTAACAAAAATATGTAAAACAAAGCAAGCGGCTGCCAGATGGTTGCGCTAGATTTTAGTGATAATCGTCGCTTACCTCTAGAACTACGTCGTAAGGGTTGTCTAAAATTCCCTGAGGGATTCTATATTTTCCCAGTTAGTATACTGCCGCTAGAAACATGTGTATAGAGATTGCCATAGCACATGGGACAATTATGCTTCTAGCGGCAGTATATTACTATTTGAAATAATAGGCATATCACTAGCTAATCTAAAAGATCAGATACGAATAGTACTATAGCTAACAAAATTGATAAGAAACTCTTGTTTATAAGGCAATGTTGTAGGTGTCGTCAACCATTTCTATAAACAAATGCGTTCTCTAGTAATCTAGGCAACCCCACGATATTGGAAGCATGAAAAACTATATAGATACTGTGGGCGCATTACATGTGGCATATACAACGGGACACACAGGCTTTGCTTTTATTTATTTACATGTCTTTAGAATTAAAGTTACAGGCTTTGCTTGACCTTTGAAGATCGGTAAGGTCACTAAGAAAAAGTTTATGGAACCCGAAACTTCGTAACAATATCAACAGAGATCTACAATGTCGATCTGATCTGGCAACTGGTCTTATCGTCGGCGTTGTTATACTAATCCAAGCTGCACAATTTGCAATTATTATTCATTTTTTGACGATTCTAGTTTCTTAAACATTGGAATTGGACTAATCAGCAGTTGTTGGACGAAAGCCGGATGTTGAACCTTTGTCGATATTTCAAAAGGTTCAGGATACAAATTCGCACTAGATGCTAAAAAAGCACCTACGGTGTTAGTTAAACTAATATCTAACACGAAGACCGTACTTTTCTATTAAAAATTACAGCTTAATATTTAAATATAATTCTAGAAACTTGCAAAATTTTTGTGAACATTATTTTGTGTATTCAAATAATACATTTAAATTCTAATTTGGCAATCCACATTTGTTCACCAAGTACCATTACACAAAACGTCATTATCTACAAATCGTGTTTTCGTAGCATTTTTTTTTTATTTTTATTGTATTGCATACCTTTCCGGCAGGTTGAAAATCGGGTAGTCAAATACGATCTGGCGTCGTAACAAAGAAACAAAATTGATACCTAGTCGATTATTCCTGCAAACTTTGTACATTTGGGTATTGAAATCGCAGTTTACTTACGGTATAGCCTAATTAAGCTTGCCTTGCAGTGTAATCGGAACTAATTATTAATGTCCCGTCGTTTCCACAAAACAAATCCGTATTCCTGTCCGTTTATTTTTTCTCATACGAATTTTTATTAACCAGCCATCAGGGCAATCAAAATTTGTCGCCTACTCGACTTTGACAGGGACGCGGTGTTTTTCATTCGCAAATTGTACCCCGTTCCAGGCACGGGCTTTTCCAACATTAGCAGAATTTTATTCGCGTGAGGCCACTGAACACATTGCACATATTTATAGCGATTTTACCAGCGGATTTGCACCTTTTTCCGTCGAATATTTTTGTTGACGACACTCAACCCGAAGTGAATTTTCCAATTTGCACTGCCATTTTGACGGCGAGGCGATGCGGTCGCGAGTACGTTAGGTCAGCAATTAAATAGGTCAACCGCAGCAGAGTGACGTTTGGTAGCGCATTGTAAATGTGTGGGTGGGTGGTCGTAAGTGGTTTTTTCCCGCCTGAAGATGTTAAACTGGACGAATGTTTCTTCTGTTACAGTCATTTAACACTCGCTAGCTGTTGTATTTGCTTTTTTTATTTCTACTGTTTTGTGAGCATAATAAAGCCATTGCATGCCTTTTGTAACCAACAGTGGGTCAGCAGGGTTGCCAAAATTAAATCAGTATGTTTGTACCAAAGAGAATATGTAAAGAGACGCAGAGTGAAAATCAGTCAAAACGGCAACACTCCCTTTACCATGATTTCAACACTAGAATTTTGGCAACCGCTTCTAATGGCAGCACTTTAAATGACTCCTATTATATTTTGAAAACAAACCTTTTGTCGATCGTTGTATTTGTTTATCAAACGATGTGCATTTCGAAACAAAGAGATGAAATAATTCTAAAGCTTGTTTTTACTCATACATATACTCTAGAATGCACCTTACAATCACGATTGCACTAAATTCTGACGGAAATTCAAATTTCTTTTTTGATAGATGTACAATACTTATCTCCTCCAACTCAGGCATGAGTAATGTTTATTTACATTGCACGATTGGTCTGCTCAATAAGGTATTTTTGGCTTCACACTATTCGTCTCTTTCCCTATTCTCTTTGGTTTGTACTAAAAAATCTTTTCATCTGTATTTACTCCACAGACTAACAGACATAACACTCAAAAACAAAGCTTCGCCCGCTTTAACGGTCATTTTAAATATATTTGTAGTTGGGACTGTAACCACATTTGAAATTATGGCGCCACTGACATATGAACAAGCATATGGGGGATAGACCACTAGTGAAAAATTGTTCCCAAACCTGAGGGGTAACCCACCAGTAAATGAGTGTTTGGGACTGTAAATAAAAGGTGGAGCTAGTGTTCTGGGAAAATTTTCGGATCGATGTTTTTTGAGGGAATTCCCTCATAGTGTTATGTCTGTTAGTCTGTGTTTACTCCTCGAAAAATCTGTGTTTATATCTGTATCGAATCAGTTGAGTCGTTTAACCTTTTATTGGATTATCTATCGAAGATATTAATTCCTGTGGTTTAAATCAGTCAAGAAAGGACCTGTTTATGGAATGGAAAAATAATTTTCTTTTTCATTTAATGGCTTCTGTTGATATATAATATTATATACATTGAGTTGACCAATATAGATGTCGAATTTGCGGACAAAAAATTGAGAAATAACAAAGCACAGAGCATTACAATTAACGTTTCTGGAAGTAGACTTCAACCAGCCGTTTGCTGGGTGCTAACCTGTGTGTATTACAAACCTTTACCTTTCAGAGTGAGTGACCACTCTGTAAAATGAAGATATATTTTAATATAGAGGGCTAAGCTGAGAAAGCCAAAGAGGAATTATTAGTGAAACTGAAAAAAATATTTCTAAAAACAGTTTTTGTGTTACTATGTTTTAATTGCCGCAAGGTTCTACCAAATACAAATTAAATACGCCAAGGTCCCATACAAACGGGTCATCAATTTTTGGCTCACCGAACAAACAAATTACACAACCCAATTCGTCTGTTTCGTTTTGACAGGCTTGATATGGCGAAAAAAAATGAAACTGGCAACGTAACCAAATCATAGTGTGCTGTTTATTTGCTTGTTTTTGTGCATTTGCGAACCAATAATACACAATCGGTATCCTTGGTATCCTTTTGCTCCTATTAATAAAACAAAAATTTGAACCAGTAAACTCCTGTACGCAGCAAACCTCAGGGAGTGGAATATATGTATCGGCATTGTACTTCATACTTAAATTGCGGAATTAAACCACTATGATTGAAAAGCATTTTGGCTTCCAGAACTGGTTTATGTGTAATATTAGAGCGAATAATAGTTTCTACAAAGCATCAAAAAAAAACTCACGGACAACCAACTGCAAATTAACCATGGATTGGTGTGTCGGGGAAGATCGCGATATTGTTGTTTTACGCAAAGGAAATAGTTCTTCTGGACAATATTCGGTAAATATTCAAATTTTTAATAATTGGAACTATATTACGAAGGTTTTATTTTATTATCAGAAGCGAACATGGGTGTCCAAGGTTTGACAACATAAATCGGTACAAATGCAGAGCGCTATTTGCAACCGTTCGAATTACACGACTGTGAACTGGTAATCGACGGTGATAACCTGTGCATTCAGCTTTTTGCCCGTTCGGAAGACAGAACCGGATCCTTCGAAGGGAATTATGACCACTATTTCCGCGCTGTGGTAGCATTTTTCGAATCGCATTCCAAGTGTTACGTGAGGCCGTTTGTGATACTGGACGGCGGCTATGATAAGAACAAACTAAAAACCGTGTGCGCTTTGAACGTTTCCTGGACAGGATTCAAATTATCAAGCATGTAAAAGTCGACCAATTATTCCGTTGTTGATTCGGGAAGTTTTTGTGGATGCACTGCGAGCGACAAAAGTTCCTTTTGTGTGGTGTCTTTTTTGAAGCGGATAACGAGATTGCAGTTTTGGCTAGGAAGCGCGATTATAATGTATTGAACTACGATAGCGATTTCTATATTCACAATGTTAAGTATATACCGTACGTAACGGTGACACATACGGTCTATCGAAAAGTTATAGATAATGATCACCACTATGCGATAGAGTTGGTGGGTCGTGGGAGCAAACGTAAGCATCGATTTCTGGTTAAACAGGGTGAATGTGAGATCCGAATAGATTGTATTAAAGAGTCGTACTGCTACCTGGACTGCAGTCTGTACACAATCGAAAATTTGATTGGTCCTAGTGAACGCCTCAAACCGGGTACGCTACCATTGTTAGCCGCCGTGTTTGGTAATGATTACATCGAAAGGCGCGTTCTGACCAAGTACTACACTTCAATGAGGGTGGGTAACATTAAATGTTGCCCCAAAACGATGGATTGAGGCGATACTGCAGTGGCTGCAGCTTCATTCCGTAAAGGCAGCCACTAGAGCTGTACTCAGTCATGTACGGGAGAGGAGTCGTGAAGGTTTGACGCGACAGTTTCGAGGTGCAATGTAGGGGTATAACTACGAGGAATGCAACTCGTATAAATACTTTAGATACTAGGAGCAACAGGAGGAGAAAGCCGATTGTGTTTCTGAGAAGTTTCTGGAGTACTTGTAAACGCCCGAAGCAGATAATCATCGGTACTGTGATCGATGAGAAAAATTGAAGCAACGTCGAGGAAAAATCTGTAAGTGGTCTGATGCGAGTTTTGCTAAATGTAGTATTTTATTTTTACTAATTTTCTTCAGGAATCATGATGATAAATCAACCGACAATGAAACTGACTCCATATTTCGTGATGGACCTTTATTATTCTAGTCAGTGCATACATTATCCGCAGGTTGAGGATATCACTAGACCAGAGAGCAATTCTATTTGCTAATAAGATTACATTTTTGCTCTCTTGAAAAGTGCAAGGGGTAAAAATTTTTGGTATTTAACCCGGGTCGTAAAAATGGCAAAATATCAATGGTTTAAATTCAAAAACGTTTTGTTGCCTGAAGCCGTTACCCATGATCCAGACGAAGAAAACATACCATTGTTCAGGATAGCACTTGAAAACTTTTCTGTGATGATATATTCACTATGGTTGATCAGCTTCTGACTAACCTTCAGCAATACTTTGTAGGCCTGCTAAAAGCAGCGATGCATCCTGTGCTGCATGTAATCATACCGTTATTATGTACATTATTCAGCTGCAAATGGTGGACAACAAACGAACGAAAAAATCACGGGACCTTAAAGTGTTTTAAATAAATTTTAAATGTTACCTGGAGACCCAGAAGAAATTCTTTTATTTTTTGTGGGCTGATAGGACTGCAGCTTACAGCTTAGAGGATCTCTGTCCGTTCCGTGAGACAAAAGTTTGCAAAATCGGGCAAAGTGGCAGCTGTCTGCCAAGTGAACACCGGTCCTCGGGAGTACAAAATTTTGCGCCTGTTTGTCTCGAAGTATGTAACGTCAAGCCCTCTAATTTGTCTGGTCAAATGTATCATTCACTACTGGTTGTTGCAGAAGAAGGCAGCCGAGCCCTCCGCTATGTACCTTGCTAGACACTTTTCGCGCTATTAAATTCTTATATTTTGGACATTCATCGGAGAACAAACTATTGAAAAGAAGTGAAATATCTATTGATCTACAGAAGTCTTTTGCTAGTTATAAAGTATACCTAATGAGGTTCAGTTTGGATTCAAAGATATAGCAGAGGTACGGTATTCTAAATAGATTATGCATTGCAGAATCCATTCAGGATTCTGAACTGATTCCAAATAATTTTACCGATTGGTTCTAGTAGTATTTAGTGAGGTGGCGCGATACTGGATAAAACTTCTTCCGTATGATCCCGCTGGATGGATTGCAATGCAATGCTTCCCAGAAGCAAAGAACTATGAAAAAATACGAATTGCGAATACTAATGGCATTTTCGTTTGTGACCGTGCATTACACCAATGTAGTGTGCAGAAAGTATGGCATGGCTGTACATACTATTAAAAAGTCTTAACAAGCGACAAGTTCTAAATGTAGCTCATGGATTGAACATTTCATTGCGCTACAGTTTCGTTTATTGTGGTTTCTCTCTGGCTATAACCTTCCCAATCTGCTAACTGGTCCGATCAAAATGCCACAATCAAACATCCCTTTAATTTTGTTTTTGAACCGCAAAATGGAGAAAGTTTAAACTGAAAGGTAATTCAAGGTAAATTTGTATTTGGTTTGTTGATTGGCATATGGCAGGCAAAAAAGCACTGCTGAAAGGGAACATTTCACTTTGGCAACGTGAGCTTAGCGCAATAACATGAAGAGCCGATTTCTCCATTATCGCTCAATTTTTAAAGTGGGATTAACGCCTCGGCAAACCTGGTCTATTCTATTTGTATTAGATATATGGGATTATTGGCACCACTGCACTGAACCGTTAAGACACTGAGCGACTCTGCACGAGTGAGAGCTATATAGCATTCCAGTTCCGTGACAAATGGTTGGCATCGTGTCATTGTAAAAGGTACAGAATACTTACGAGCAATACTTATTCTACATTTAGCAAATCATCTTTCTCTAAAAATATTCATAAATTGTAAGTACAAATGAACTCTAAGCAATGTGTTAAACTAACTTGTTAACATTTAGGCCGAGGGAAGGCTTTGATTATCATTGTTCGGAGAGCAGATGAGATAGAAGAAAAACCATTAATGTAAGTTTAATATCGTTTATTTGCTTAAAATTGATAAAAATATCCAATAAAAATTCTAGTTTTGAGCTGCACTAAACAGAACGGTCTGCTTCCAAAAAAGGGTTTTTACTCATCCGAACAAAACTCAAAAATTAATGATGAGTACGGTTGGACAGGAGGAATCTAACCTAGATTCAACAGGCTATGACTGTGCACTTTGTGACAAGCCGAACCACGCCGACAAGCAAATGGTTTATTGCAAAACCTGTAAGCGCTGGTTCCACTTTTTCTGCGTAGGTGTCACAGAAGCAATTAAGGACGTTTCATGGAATTGCGAGGGCTGTCAAAATAATCCGGATGCGAATTCTGGCATAGAAGATGGAAATGAGTCGAACGATTCCATTCTCGACATTGCAAACGTTGGTTTCAAGAGCAATGAAATGTGGCTGGCCAACGAGCAGGAGCAAGAAAAGGTCGATCAGGACCACAAACGTGACCTGGAACTTATGAAGGAGATAAAGCGAAGTAATTTCCGCCGGGAGTTGAAGCGCCAGGAGCTGCAACATCTGGCAGATCTTGAACTTGAACGCGAGATATTAGAGATGAAGCGGATAGCTGATGAAAAGTTCCGGAAAATGAAGGAGGAACTGTCAATACAGTATAGTAGCAGAAATACTGCGGGGGCAACAGACATTGGCGACAAACTCAGTCGGGACGAGGCAAAAAGGGAAACATTGTGGATGGATTCGATGCGAAACCCGGGAAAACAAAGGCAGCAACCAATGCCTGCTGATTACCGTGGCGCTTATCCAAAAAGCTCCACACCTGCTGTCGAAAACCACCTGGGCAATCCACCGCCACGAAAGCTGGGCACTACTTCGTCGCGAAATCCGCACATACGATCCAAAAAGGTATTACAACGTGAGCCTTCGTTGTACGATAACCGTGACTCGTCGTGTGGCGATGATTCGGATAGCGAAGGCAGCTATGTAGAAGAACGATGGGAGCGACCAGAGAGAAAACTAACGAAAGCACACTTAGCGGCCAGAAAAGGGCCATTTCAGAAGCTTCCATTCTTTACGGGAAGGCCCGAAGAGTGGCCAATGTTCTTCAGCAGTTGGCACAACAGTAATAAAGCCTGCAACTGGTCAAATTTGGAAAATCTTGGCAGATTGCAGGACAGTATCAAAGGGGCCGCGCTCGAAGCGGTGAGAAGCAGATTGTTATTACCGGAAATGGTGCCAGCCGTCATCGAGACTCTTAAAAACCTATATGGTCGACCGGAACAACTTCTCCAGACACTAGTAGCAAAGGCAAAAAGAGCGGACCCCCCACGCATCGACCGATTGCAGACGTTCATCAAGTTCGGCGTCGTTGTACAGCAACTTAGCGACCACCTAACTGCAGCCGGCCTCCGGGACCACCTGGTAAACCCCATGCTGATTCATGAGCTTGTGGATAAACTTCCATCTAGCACTAAGCTTGAGTGGGTGCGCTACAAACGACAGCGAGCTATAGTGACTTTGGCAACATTTGCGGATTTTTTGTCAGAGATCGTATCGGAGGCCAGTGAAGTGACGCTCTTCACCGAAATGCAGCCGGAGCAAAACCGCCGGGATGCCAAGGACAGACGCGAACATACGCGCAGAGACAGACAACCGGAAGGGTTCCTGCACACACATTTCGGCGAGGGGGAAGACTGGTGTCCGGCTGTCCAAAAGCAGTACGACAGAAAATCAGAAGAGCTGGAGGATAAGCGTAAACTCTGTCGAGTCTGCAATCGGACAGATCATCGAATTCGCTACTGCGAAGATTTTCGTAAGCTCTCCTGGGACCAACGAATGAGGGAGGTAAACAGGTGGAAATTATGCAACATTTGCCTGAACGAACATGGTCAGACGCGATGTCGTTTCAAGATTAAATGTACCGTTGGGACCTGCCAAGAACGACATCATCCATTGCTTCATCCGCCGAACCATCAGCGCTATTTGACACCTGTGACAACAGATTGCAACGCCCATGATTTGCAGTCAAATCAACCAGTTCTATTTCGAATGGTTCCGGTCAGGCTGACCAACGGTAAGCGGTTCGTGGACGTGATCGCCTTTCTCGATGAGGGCGCATCCTATTCGCTTGTGGAAAGGGAAGTGGCAGAACATATTAAGCTAGAAGGGGAGTCACAGCCAATTCTGGTGAAATGGACTGCCGGAATGACACGTATGGAACGTGACTCAAAACGTGTTGATCTGTCGATCTCGGGGCGAAATTCGATGAAGCAATTCGCTTTGAAAAATGTTCACACAGTTGATCAACTAAAACTACCAAAGCAAACGTTGGACTACACGCATGTTGCAGCAAAATATAGTCACTTGAAAGGTTTGCCTGTGACCGATTATCGTAGTGGTACTCCAAAAATTTTGATTGGTCTGAAACATCTACATGTTTACGCCCCTCTGGAATCACGTATTGGAAATGCAGGTGAACCAATTGCAGTGCGTACTCATCTTGGATGGACAGTTTATGGTCCACAGGAAGGTGGCGAGTCTTCGACAACATTTTCCTGTCATCATGATGTTCAGCGAGCGGCGGATCTTGAACTCCATGAACTACTTCGGAGCCATTACGTGCTGGAGGAATCTGGAATATCAGTTACCATGCTTCCGGAATCAGTCGATGATCGCCGCGCTCGCAAAATATTAGAGGAAACTACCGTCTGGGTGGGAGACCGTTACGAAACCGGTCTTTTGTGGAAGAAAGACCACCCTGAATTACCGGACAGCTACCCCATGGCAGTGAAGCGAATGCAAAATCTGGAAAAGAAGCTGTCCAAGAATCCTGAATTGCAAAGGAACGTGTCCCAGCAAATCAATCAGTATTTGGAAAAGGGATACGCACACAAATTAACGGTGCAGGATACAGAGGACGCGGTACCAGGTAAACTTTGGTACCTTCCATTGAACGTGGTACTCAACTCGAAGAAACCAAACAAGGTTCGTCTGGTTTGGGATGCGGCAGCAGCAGTCAAAGGAATCTCGCTCAATTCAGCATTACTCAAGGGACCGGATCTACTCACTAACCTGCCCGTCGTGCTGTATCATTTCCGTGAGCGGCCAATCGCTTTTGGGGGCGACATCACTGAAATGTATCACCAGATTCAGATCAGGCGGAGTGATAAGCAGTCACAGCGGTTTCTTTTTCGAAACGACCCATCCGGTCCCCCACAAACCTACGTAATGGACGTGGCAACCTTTGGATCAACGTCATCTCCGTGCTCCGCGCAGTACATAAAAAATAAAAATGCGCGAGAGTTTATTGAGCAGTTTCCGGATGCGGTAGAAGCGATTATTGGCAAGCACTACGTCGACGATTACTTAGACAGCACCGATACTGTCGAGAGTGCGATCAAACGAGCAGTCGAAGTAAGGATGATCCATTCCAAGGCTGGATTCCGCATTCGTAGTTGGGTCTCTAACTCTGCTGCCTTTCTTGAAGAACTAGGCGAGCCTAGAACAGACAAACTGGTTCACTTCAGTTCCGACAAAACTACCACTACTGAGCGTGTTCTAGGGGTTTCATGGGATGCGTCGGAAGATGTTTTCGTGTTCTCAACTAAACTACGAAGTGATCTTGAACCGTTCATTACGGGAAGCAAGCGGCCAACGAAGCGCCAAGTATCCAGCTGCGTCATGAGCTTCTTTGATCCTCACGGTTTCCTAGCTCCATTTACGATTCACGGAAAGCTGATCATCCAAGACTTGTGGCGGAGCGGGTGCTCTTGGGATGAGAAAATTGACGACGATTCTGCTGACAAGTGGAACCGATGGACTGCGGCAATGCTGGCAGTCGATAAATTAAGAATACCCCGTTGCTATTTCTCTTCAGCACTCCCACAGGACCGCGAAAACTTGCAGCTACACGTTTTTGTTGATGCAAGCGAAACCGCCTACGGTTGTGTCGCATATTTTCGAGCCGTGATTGATGGTAAGCCTAGGTGTGCACTAGTCGCATCCAAAGCAAAAGTTGCGCCGTTGCAGCATCTGTCTATTCCTAGATTGGAACTACTAGCGGCAGTTATTGGTGCTAGGTTATCCCAGTCAATTAAGACAGGACACTCTTTTCCCATCACTAGAACCTTCCTATGGACCGACTCTCGGACGGTATTGGCGTGGATTCAATCAGACCACCGGAAATACAAACAGTTCGTGGCGTTCCGCATAGGTGAAATTCTCAGTCAGGTAGGCCCCGATGATTGGCGCTGGCTCCCAAGCAAAATGAACAGCGCTGATGTATTAACGAAATGGAAACCCGGTCAGCCTTTGGATTCAAACGGTGAATATGTGAAAGGACACGAATTTCTGCACCGTCCGATGCAATATTGGCCTCCTGAAGAAACTGTGACACCAAATCCAAAGGAAGAGCTTCGAGCCGTTCATTTGTTTCACGAAATAGTTTCCACTCAAACGCTTATTGACTCCACCCGCTTTTCATGTTGGAACGTTTTAATTAGAACGGTTGCCTGTATTTTTCGGTTCATTTCGAACTGTCGCACGAAAAAATTACACCAACGAATTGCAGCGTTGCCTGCCTCACCGAGGCTCTTGAAGGTTATAAACAAGCCATTGACAGCAGTAGTGACCCCACTTACCAGAGAGGAATATCGAAGTGCTGAAAATTACCTATGGAGAATGGTTCAACAAGAGACCTTTGGCGACGAAGTAAAGATCTTGTTCAAGAATCGCGGTTTGCCTCCCGAGCGATGGTACGCTTTAGAACGTTGCAGTCCTCTATTCAAACTATCACCGATGTTGGATGAGCATAATGTTATCCGGTTGGAGAGTCGATCTGCACATGCTGAATTTATTTCGTTCGAGCTGAGATTTCCGATTGTGCTCCCTAAAGACCATGACGTCACTAAGAAGCTTTTACTTTTCTACCACAAGAAATTTGGTCACGCTAATCGTGAGACGGTAGTGAACGAGATTCGACAGCGCTTTTATATCCCGAAATTGCGCGCAGCAGTACTACAGGTATCGAAGAAATGCATCTGGTGTCGAGTCCACAAATGTTCTCCAACATTTCCCAGAATGGCACCTTTGCCCGATCAGAGGCTCACGTCGAGAATGCGACCATTTAGTTTCGTGGGCATCGACTATTTTGGGCCACTCAACGTTACTGTCGGACGGCGGAACGAAAAGCGATGGGTGGCATTGATGACGTGCTTGACCACTAGAGCCATACACATGGAGGTTGCTCACGGTCTCACCAGCCAGGCGTGCATCATGGCCATACGTAGATTTATGTGTCGCAGAGGAGTCCCCCTTGAATTCTTTTCGGATAATGGGACAAATTTTCAAGCTGTAAGTAAAGAGTTTGGAAGGCTAGGAAGACAAATTGACATCGATTGCGCGGAAGCTTTCACGGATGCTCGAACGCAGTGGCACTTCAACCCACCTTCGGCCCCTCACATGGGTGGTAGCTGGGAAAGGCTGGTGAGGTCTGCAAAGGAGGCAATGAAGGCATTCGATGATGGAAGAAAACTAACCGACGAAGTGTTGTTGACTGTTTTGGCAGAATCGGAAGAAATGATCAACTCTCGGCCGTTGACGTACATGCCTCAGGAGTCAGCGGAGGAAGAGGCCTTGACACCTAATCATTTCCTTCGTGGACTGCCATCCGATGAACGCAAGTTGGAACCTGTAGCCGTCAACCCGGCTGAAGCTCTTAGGGACCAGTACAAGAGATCACAACAACTGGCAGATGTGCTGTGGCAGCGATGGGTGAAAGAATATATTCCTACCATCAACCGTCGGACTAAGTGGTATGAAGATTCCGAGCCGATTGCTGTAGGTGATTTAGTGTATATAACGGATGGAAGCAGCCGCAGATGCTGGACTCGTGGTGTTGTGGAACAGTTGATTCGAGGTCGCGACGGGAGAGTACGCCAGGCGATGGTCAGAACGAACAGAAGGATACTGCGTCGCGCGGTGACAAAGCTAGCGGTACTAGAGCTAGGTGGTAAATCTGGCCAAGGAACCGAGCTTGGACCAGAGTTACGGGAGGGGGGATTATTGGCACCACTGCACTGAACCGTTAAGACACTGAGCGACTCTGCACGAGTGAGAGCTATATAGCATTCCAGTTCCGTGACAAATGGTTGGCATCGTGTCATTGTAAAAGGTACAGAATACTTACGAGCAATACTTATTCTACATTTAGCAAATCATCTTTCTCTAAAAATATTCATAAATTGTAAGTACAAATGAACTCTAAGCAATGTGTTAAACTAACTTGTTAACATTTAGGCCGAGGGAAGGCTTTGATTATCATTGTTCGGAGAGCAGATGAGATAGAAGAAAAACCATTAATGTAAGTTTAATATCGTTTATTTGCTTAAAATTGATAAAAATATCCAATAAAAATTCTAGTTTTGAGCTGCACTAAACAGAACGGTCTGCTTCCAAAAAAGGGTTTTTACTCATCCGAACACAAATAAACCAAATAAGAGATTGGCATAAGTTTTTCGTCGTTATTTGCATGTGTTCTATTTGCTTCATATGATTCTCTTCGAATATCTATTATCACAATTCGAACCATAATTGTTGCTGGATTGAAAACACTGTTCTTTGCACGATTGTCAGCTACTTGAAATCCGAAATAATTATATTGCTGTTCCACATTCCGAAGTAATATTAGCACATAATCCTTCCAGCAGGATCTCATCGATATTGATCAGCGCCGATTCTATCTGTAAATGCCATGCAAGAGCCTCACTACGGTACCCGAAATAAAAATAACTCCTGGTCCTGGTGGAAGATTTGGATGAAATCAAAAACGCAACCGAAATTAAATGTCATAAATGTTCCAACATAACAACAAAGCAAAAGCTGTGTTGCTAGTTTAGCACTATTTCAACAAAGTATGCTGTCACTCTGACAGTGTACCTTGGTTGGTGTACCTGGGTTATAAAATGAGTCCTCGAAAAATCGTCAGAGCATTCCGTATTAACATATTTGTATTTGGTTCTACTGTATCGATTTTGTTGGCTATTTTCGGCACCGCCGACGCCGGTAAAACATGATGATGAGTTATGTTCTACCATAGACCATGCGGTAGACTTGGGTGCAACGCCCAACTCCTACTCTGCATAAGGCAAAGAATTCTTCACATTTCCTTTCGATCATGCCCATATGAGCCTGCCTAGTTCTAGTTTTCCGTTCTAAGTTTATAACTGATTCGCTCTAGAATACCTATCCGTCTTTCAATTTCATTGCTTTCGTTTCTCTTAGTCTCAAATTTGCCGAAAATAGCCAACAAAATCGATACAGTAAAAACAGTTTTTGTAACATCATTTTTCAAAAATCTGTATATCTGTACATACACACAAAAATCTGTTATTTCTGCATACAGATTCTTGGTCTGAAAATGGCTGAAAAATCTGTATAAATACAGATTATTCTGTATTTTTGGTAACCCTGTGGGTCTGGCGAATTCCAAAAGTGAAATGCAGAGGGTACTTCGTATCGTAAGAAGATGACTTATTTTTCGATCCAACAGCCAGAGATGCCAGATTTGGAGATATGTCTGTAAATGTCGTAAATGTCCAACCATTTAATTTTGACTTTTTGATGACACACATATTTCTAGAGCGTTTTTTCATTACATCATATCTAACAGAAACGTCAAACGGAGAAAATCGCGTGCAAAAATTTCCATGCAACTTTCAAATTTATTTAACAAATAAAGCACACAGAAGGCTATTAATTCTACTATCACCTCTATTATTTTATTGCATTTTGCCGATCTCTTTTGCTATTATGCTCTTTTACATATGTGGTCTTGGCAACACCGTTTGTAGATGACACATTTTACTGTGACGTTTAGAGAAACGGGCTTGTAGTTGTGATATATTTCATGTGCTGTATTGCAACCGAGAGTGTATATGAGGTTTGGCATTGGAAAAACCAGCCTCATGCTAGGCAGCCATTTTGTCCTAGCCAACATCTGCCTTTGTTAAAATCAAAATAACCCAATGCTATTGCGCGGGCGACATGGGCCTAGAGGCGGCTAGGCCCATCATATGTTGACTACTGTCAAAGTCTCGACAAACATATGATTACGGCCTAAAAGCCAACTGTCAAAATCCACTTTGAATGGAAATTCCGGACAAACCGTTACACGCCAATCACAGAGGTTGATAATAAACGAAAGAGAAAAGTTTTCTCTTTCATAAACTGTTGTGAACTGTGTTCGACTAGTAACGGTTTGTCTGGAATTTCCATTCAAAGTGGATTTTGACAGTTGGCTTTTAGGTCGTAATCATATGTTTGTCGAGAAGTCTGTATATCTCCATAGCGGATGACAGGAGTGACACCCCCCTGGGAAAAACATACTAACTACAGTCGACTTGGAGAAACACAGTGGCGGATCCAGGGGGAGGGTCTTGGGGGTACGGACCCCCCCCCCCCCCCCGAAAATTTTTAAATTCTTGAGAAATTTTAAAATTGTTTCTATTTTAAATTCATTCCAAGTTCAAAATCATTCAAAACTAGATTCGATTACCAAACCTGATTTTAATTAAATGAGGGTATTTCATATTACGTATTGCACAATGAACATTTCAGAGTTGAAATTTTGGACCCCCTCCGAAATTTTTTTCTGGATCCGCTCCTGGAGAAACATCACAACGCAAAACATCACATCTACAAAATATTAGCAAAGCTTCATGTGACATTTTGACTTAAGATTAAATTAACATATAAACAGTTATCATTTTTCTCTGTTATTTGTGGACGATAAAGAGTCAATGCTTAGCTTCTATTTGGCATAATAAACTCAGTTTGTTTACATATGTTAGATATTACGTTTTGAATAAACGGTATAGATTTGCGGTTTTTTGTTTATTTTGTTTGCAGATATCTACAAATTATTGAAAATGAAGGTTATTGGTTACGCTGGTTTAAAACAGCCCGGGGACAACTTAACAGCTCCCATATATTGAACTCATAAGCAAATTTTGTGGTGATTTGGTGATGTCATGGCGGCTCGAATGGAACAAAATTTAAAAAAGGCGCATCCCATCTATTATTTTCTATAGCTGTAAAAATTAACACACAAATGACGTAGGTTTTTTTTGGCGATTTTGACCCCTCCCTCCCCCCTCGTAGCATTTGGCCACAAAATTCTAACCCTCGTAAATAATGTAGCATTTACCTACCCCCTCCCCCTCGTCCCATGTAAAGCGCCCGGGTGATGAAAAAAAAAACATTTTTTTCAATTATTTTAAATACATGTCCTTTCAAAATGTTTGACGACTTTTATCAACATTTTCATTATAACAGCAAATTGCGTGCAAAATAAGCCCATTTCATCACAAATATAGTGTTGATAGTATTGTTTGGAATTTTATATGTCAAGGGGAGCATAAAGAGAAGTTCTCTCAGTTCACAATCCTGCAGCTGCCAATAATTCTAAGAAGCATACGTTCATCTAAATTACTAAATTTTGTTTGGTTGAATTCGAAGTGAAAATTTAATTCAGCTTCCAAACTAAGTTTAATAGTTAGCAACATTAACTAACTAATGTAGCAAGTTAAATCCGCATACAAAATCTTTTCGTATTTTTGCGAATCGTAAAATTTACCTCATGAAAAACCGCATCAAAAGTAACTTGTTTGAATTTAAATTTATTTCTCTTGGAAATAATGGAGGATCATTAAATTGTTTTCTCTAAACAATGGGTTTTAAACTTAATGCTACGTCGCACAACTTCTGACCCTACCCTCCCCCGAGTCACACTTCGTCACAAATTTGGTATACCCTCCCTACCCCCCAAAATGCTACGTCATTTATGCATTGCCCAATTCCTGGCAGCATTCTAAAACCGGGCACTACCGGTTTGCTGCCAGAATTCTGGTAAAAGCGCACAAATTCTATCCAAAACCAATTTTGCTAACTGTGTAGAAAATCCTACATATTTCGTTTATATTCCCAAAATTCTAGAATTCTTGACGTTCTAAATTAATTTGAAACAAGATGTCATATGTTCACGAATTGTTAGGCTTGGTGATTTACTTTCATTGGCCAAAATGGTTTTCATTCATATTTCTCGGGCAAAAAGCACAAATGATTTACCGATTACACACTTCACACAACAATAAAACAAAAAAAAACAACGACTTCCAGTTAAATTTATAATAAGATTTATGTACCTTGCTGACAGTTTCCAGTTAGGGATAAATTTATTCTCTAATAATTGTTTTCTTTATCCACATTTTGGAATACGCTTTTTCTAAATGTTGTTCTAGCTGCATTGACGGCGTGCGTAACACACGTAACGAAACACGCTTTTCTCTTGAAACTATTTCGTTTCGTTGTTCGTGGTACTCGTACGGAGAAGGCATACTAGCGCCACCATCAAATTAGTGGTACATATATGAAACAAGCACTATCTGTCAAGCTGTCCCCGGGCTGGTTTAAAATCACAAAAAAATCCTACCAAAAAAAAAAATTCTCGAAAAGTTAAATTTTTTTGATTTCCGAAAAAAATTCTGGCATCCCTGTCAACTTTCGCGCTTCTCGGATCTTCGGCTCGTTTTCATGTTTTTGCCTGGTTTCTTGAATCAGTACTGTGCACTGCATGTTTTTTAAACCTTTTAATGTGTCCTTTTAAAACAAGATCGTCCAGCAATGTTTAAAAATCGCAAATCCGCGCTGCTAGCAAAGAAATCATCTGATTTAGCAACGGTCGTAGAATCGGAACCAGGTTTCGGCGGGCCAAGTAAGCAGAAACAGAGTCGACCGTTGAACGATGATGAGCCAACGGACGATCCGGATCTCTTCGCGAGTAGTCAATTTTCCGTTCCGGCTAGCCAAATGAACAGCCAGCGCCGGTATCTTTCACAGCGGAGTAATCTGCAAAAATCGCAGAGTGCGCGAACGTCCCGCCGAGTGCCGACCAATTATTTCGAAAGTATCTTACTCAAGTGCCAACTGGAACTGGATGATCCGTTGTCTATTGTGCTGCGTTGCGAGCCGTTGGCTGTTGTGCGTCAGCTTCGTACCATGCTGAGAGCCAGTCCGGACTTTCCCAGGAATGTTAAGGATTTTGTGAAAGGGGTAGACCAGGCGAGTCGTAATAAGGAGACGTTTCGCAAGCTGCTAGAATGCTGCTTGTTGCAGAATCAAAACACACAGGAAGTGAAACCGATACAGGAGAGTCTGATGAAGATGCTACTTTGTGTGGACTTTATGCAGCAGGAGCTGATTACGGTATTGTTTGATTATGTGGAACGATCGGCTCAGGAGGAGCAAGGTGCAAATATAACGGGACTAGTGCTGTCACAGATTAAGTTTATCGACCATACCGTTCATGGAACGTTTGTGTTCAATAAGTACTTTGAGATGTTGGAGCGATCCTCAAACCGGCAGCTGTTAGTAGAAGCTATCGCTTCTTTGCAGGATGTCATTGATGTCACGAAACACGATACGGCCTTTCGCAAGATTTTGGATATGCTGCAGCGAGGAGAGGATTTATTCTCAGTGACAAATGTAACGGTGTTTTGCGAGATGTGTTTAAGCAACGCGACTCTTCGAATGACCCGGCAAAAGATTGTGGATTTTGTCGAGAGTGGATGTCCAGTTGAGAATTTTCCGTCCCTGGTGAAATTCCTACTAAAGTTCAACAGCATGGATTTAGAAGGCCTTTATGAGAACATTGACCAGATTCGACAGGTCATCGACAAGCTGGTGCAGCTGTCCGGGAGTGGTTCGCACGATAAATATTTACAGGAAGTTTTTCAAATAATCCATCAAGCTCTAACCGTTTCTGCTGTTTTGTATGAAGCTTGGATCAAGTTTTGTCGTCTTCTGACACACGAAGAATCGCATTCGGCACAGGATCTACTAGTCCTATTAATGATGCTGATGGTAAACGAGATTCGCAGTGGTACTATTCAAAAGTTGTTGATTAATAAGATTAAGAAGGGCCATTTCACAATCCAGCACATGAAGGAACTAACCAAGCACTTTGGATGTGTCTTGAAAATTCACGTGGATGGTGTGCTTGAATTCGTTGAAATATGTCTGAAGGAGAAGCAAACGGAAGTTTGCGAATTTGGGATCATGTCAATGAGCAGCCTTTTTTCAGCTCACAGTATGAACAATCGATTGGTTTTAAACAAACTGGTCGGGTTTATGTGTGAGATGGCATTAATAAATGAGGGCCGAAAAAACGATCATATGATTGCGGTTTGCATGGATGCTCTTTCGAGCATTCATCGGAGCTATCCAGATGAGATAAGAAACAACGCTCACGTTTTACTAAAAATCATGGATATATCGACGGATTTGAGCTTGCAACAGTACCGAACGGCTGTCGATCTAATTTGTGAAGCGATATGCATTCCGGACAGTCCCATCGAGAGTAATGATACGTGGGATGATATAAATATTGTTATTAAAAAACAGCTACTGAGTAACAACACGAAGGTTAAGAAAAAGGGCGTTGTCGGAGTGGTTTGTCTTATCTATCACATGCTGAGGAATTCGGCTGTACATACAGAACTAAGCTGTAGTTTTGATTCAGAAAAGACGATCCAATCGGCTAGCGAAATACCGACGGTTGCAGGGCGGGAAATTGGAAACATGATTAACATGATGTTATTATCCTCGAACGAATCAACCGATATTTTGTCCTTGTGCTACGATGAAATTGCAGAAATGCTACAAGAGTTTGAGCGGGGAGTTGGCAAGCCTGAGAAAGGGTTTTCCGTGTGGATGTGCGACGTTGTTACGAATGAGTTTCAGAATTATTTCATTATCGAAGAAGTACCCGCTGGAGATCCCATACATTGTGTGAAGAAACTTTGCATCAATGATACTACGGACCTTGAAAATACAAACGCCGAGGCGTATGCGATAGCCGTTAACATAACGGAGAATATGCTTGCCTACAACAGCCGATACTCTTCGATGTGCTTTTTCCTGTCTATGTTCAAATTGATGAAGACACTGCAGTCAATCCGATACGATGGTAATTTAGAGTCCATCAATGCTCTGTTAGGTTGTTCCGTAGTTGTACCATCTTTCTACGATGAACCTGACGAGAAAACGATGCTGGAAACCTACGAAGAGGATATTTGTCGACAGTTACTTGATGCATATTTCTACGTAGCTAATTGGTTTCGTGAGTTGATCAATGCGTTCATCTTGCAAAAAGATCCTCTCATGCATCGGAAGGTACTTCAGCGATTGTCCGCTCTGGTCAATCTCGAGAATCGCCTAGCAAGTTTACTACGAACCGTGGACTTCGATTACTACCCGCCAGTTTGTGACTTTTCTACCGTCGAACAAACGAAACCTTCCAAATCTGCGAAAGAATCGAATTCCAAACAGAACATTACTTTAAATGCAACAAAAACACAAGCAGATGCCACGGTGAAATCTCGATCTCGCGAAGTTTCCGAATTCGACACGGAACCGGCGCTGGCAAGGCATCGTCAAGGGTTCCGGATAATGGAAGGTCACGTGATGCAGCTGTTTCGGGAGCCGTTGTTACTCATCCAGAAACTTCCGGATGATAAAGTAGGGGCAAATCTTGGTCTCGCTGAGTATCGTTTTCTGCTAGAAATCTTCGTCAGTGCGACGGAATCAAAAATTAACAAACGTTCGATACAGACCTGTAACTATGAACTCAGAGATTTGTTGAATATTCTGCCAAGAGTCGTAGACAACTTCAAAAGAATAAAATCTAAACGTTTTGAGCTTAAGTCCGCAAAAGAATCAAACACCCAGTCCGAACTGAACGCACTGAACTGTTGCTTCAACTGGACACTTCGCCTGTTCACAACAATTCTCCAGTTGGTAAAAGTTGAACACACAGAACTGTTAGACGTTACTTTACGGCAAATGCAGAGTCTAGTTGCCTCACCAAGTGAATCATTTTCCCGTGAAAATGTGATTGAAGAAATTCTCGCCATAGAACTCACCCACAAAAATGCTCTGAAGGATATATTCAGCGCCAGCTGCCTATACAAATTCGCCACTGCCTTGAATAACACAGTGACAGCTTCAAACAGGTCATCAGCCGTAATCGCCACCTTTTGCCAAAAGTTCCTCTGCTCCAATTATCAACCAAAATCTGGCACTACCGCTCAGTTAACTTTACTGTTGCAGGGCCTCACGTCAACAGCGGATTTTCCCAAAATCAAACAACTCACTGTGGCGCTCGCGGAAGACTTGGCAACCGATAAAACCGACGACCGCCACTTTGTCAGCCTGCAACGCGGACACTATCCTGTCCTGTTCAGAGAACTCTCCAAAGCATTCGTGAAGTGCGCTCAAACCGGATCGCGAGCGAACAAAACCACCGTTCAAAAGTTCGTTCTTTGGGAGCAATCCTGTGAAATTCTCAAACAGTTTTCGGAGGTCGCCAAACAGGCAGACAATCCGAAAATGTATGCCTGCTACATGAAGTATTCGCACACCTATCTGAAACTGTTTCAACAGACAGGTCTCAAAGTGCTGGAGGATGTTCTAAAAGTATCCGCCGATCGAGTTAGTCATTTGCTGAGCACACTGCAGCACAGTACCCGCTACTTGCACAATATTTGCTGCCATTCGAAAAATGTCAAGGACAACAGCCTGACTGCCCAGATACCGTTTATTCGCGAAACTGTTGAAACATTGATCTACAGTGTGAAGGCTGTCTTGGTGGCCAATGGTTGTGCCTCGGTCTTCTGGATGGGAAACTTGAAAAACAAAGATCTGAAGGGAGAGCTTATCCTATCGCAAGGTTCCGAGATCGACATGGCTGAGAGTGGCGAGTCGGATATCGAGGATTTCCTCAGCGAAGATGAAACGGATGAACAGCAGCAAGGTGCCCTGATGAAGGCAGATTCCAGAGAGAAATCATCACAGAGCAAATGCTTTTAGAATTGTATGTTTGATAAGCTTCAATTATTCTGAAATGCATTGACTTCATTTTTTTTTTTGCTTACAGACGGTCCAGGAGATTTGCGTCGTGAAACTATTTACGATCAACTGTAAATATAATAAAGTGGATGGAAAATGTTTATTTAGTTATTTATTTTGTTTTTACTAACAATTCAACTTACTGATTCTGTCGATGAATGGAGAACAGTGAGTCTAGTTATGTAAGGTATGCAAACTAGGTTCGATGGAGTCAGTCTTGGATCACAACCTCTATTCGGCAGTTTTCACGCTGCTACTCAAGTTACGGCGTGGTATGGCCTAACTAGTTTCGAATGGAGTCAATAAAGGTCTGCCGTATTCTTGATGATTACATTAGTAGCGTCTCTGCATTAGAATCGACAGACAGCCTTTGTTGAGTAAAGGATTAGGGAATATGTATACATATAAGGTCTTTTTCGCTTTTTAGATAGTTGATATTCGCGTCAGTCTTATATATTAGTTCAGGAAATGGAAGATTCGATGACAGATATTTTGATTCTATGAGACGATCAATCGACGGTATCTAAATGCCGGAAGAAATGAGCCGCGTGAGGCTGCAATTTTGTAGATATCAGCGCGAGTTTTGAAAGAAGCAATGAGGCACTGCAATTAAATTTGTAAGTAGCACTAACACATATATCTCATATATACAATACTGGAATGGCGCTGGACCTGTGGCCTTCGACTGACATGGTCCATTATCATTGGTTGGGATGATTCATGGTTGGTTGGTAGACGTGTGGTCCTACTTACAAGTGGATATATCAATTCGCTTGGGTAGGGAGACATGTGGATCCTGCTAGTTGTCGATTCTTTTGATCCTATGAGGCTATTAAGGAGTGCAGAACTGGCACCTAGGAAATAGTTAATTTCACAGGATTTGTTTCAATAACTTATTGCGACCACGCGCACCGGCTTATATAAATGATGAGTAGCCTTTTCGGGTCAGTGTGATCTGTTCGAGTCGAACCAGGTGGACATTCAGTTCGAGCAGTTTGAGGCACAAATCCCCGACTACATACGGGGAACGTGCCATTTGAGCCAATATATTCTTCTATAAGCAGAGATTATTTTTGTGAAACTTTAAAATGCCTTCACCCGTCTAGTTATTCAGCATAATGATAAAAGAAAAAGGATGAGGTTTTGCCTAGTCCCTGTCTTAATAATTACCAATAATAATAGAACAGGGATAATTGCATTCTGCTATAAGATGAAGGTGATGCAGCACAATTGTAGGAAATAGTATTCCCGAGTAAGGACTAACACTGCTAGTATTTTTACCTTATCCATTAATAGTCGATTAAACCGCTTCGGACTTTAGAGACATGTATGTATGTAAGTTTGTATGTATACCTGCATACATACATACATAAGTTTGTATGTATACCTGCATACATAGTTGTGTGTACGGGCAATGTATCACTGAGCAACATGGAAGGATAACTACTACAGTCGTGGTTCGCTGGTTGGACACTTTTTAACTGGACCGCTTTTTAGTTGGATCTCCGCTAGTTGGACCATCTGCATCTGAACGCCAAAATCTTATGTCAAATTTACTTTGACAATCAATCTGACAATATTTAGAGATGTGAACAGATGCATTTGCGCTGCCAACATCTCCTTTGGAGAGTTTTTGACATTTGTCAGTCGGTCCAACTAGCGAATCAAATTCGTTAGTTGAACAGGGCTGTGGCCCAACCAGTGAATCACGACTGTAGTGGTCGTTTTATAATATTTGTAGTTTTTAGTACTAGTGTACAATTGTTATGTGCTAGTCGTATGTCTATCTGTGTATGTGTTCGTCTGAGTATTTGTGGCAGCTGGGTCCGGGAATGGATAAATAACTGGCGTATATGATAGAATAATGTCCTTCCGGTGTTCAATTTATATTCTATTTATTCGGGAAGATCGGATTGGATAAATTAAGGTACAATTTATCTACCGACGCATGTTAATCGTCCATTCTTGGCCAGAAAGTCGAAAAAAGTGTACTATTATATGTATAAAGCTTCCAAGATTACTCAAGATATCTGCATCACGTCATCACGTTCGAGAAAAGGTTCAACTCAAAAAATAACAAAATTTAATGTCCGTTTGATTAGCGAATATATTTTTAAAATTACTGTTCAGCTCCATCATGTAGCGCTCTAAACGACCTCCTCCTTTTTCAACTTCTTAGATTTTAAAACAAAGTCTTCCATTTCGTCCTTAAAACTGTTGTTCAAACCCTGTTTACGAACGTTTGACTTTTCCCGTATGATTTTGGAATACTGTTTGTCCAATGCCTTCACATCCTCCGAAGGAATCGTCCACTCCAATGAACATGGATTATCTTTTGTGGGGTCGTGTTCCTCAGTATAGGGAGGAATTTCCACTCCAAGCCTCTTTGCGACTTTTTCAATTACTGTATCTACGTAGGTGGAGATGATGAGATCAGCTTTTTTGTCCTGAAAAATACTTTTTCAGCACCATGATTCGAGTACTTGTTGAAACGTGAAACTTACATGCTTCGTTGGTTGTAAATTGCAGATAACCAATTTCCCACCGTAACGCTTATTCCGCAGAGGTAGATTACCACTGGGCACTATCTGCAGTGTCGTACCTAGGCATATATTCAAATCTGCCAGGGCGGAATGCATAAACGCTAAGTCCAAGTCGTCCTCGGGTAAGTCATGCTCCCAATCTAGTATGTTATCAATCAAATTACCACCGCGACAAGCTCGAGAATTTTTAGTTCCCTTGCAAACTGCACCGGTGAGTTTTTTGCCCACAGTTGGAGCTGGTTTACTGCGAACATACTGACGTCGACACTTGAGACATTGCTCAATGAACATGTTACCGTGCAATTCAGCTAGGTGCTTGCGTTCTAATCCAGAACGCAAATGCAATCCATCGATGTTCTGACTTACAATGTATTTTACAAATCCAGCTTCCACCAACCGTTTCAGTCCCATATGGGTTTTAGTTGGAATGGCCTCATCAAAAGCAACATTCATTGTCGGTTTCTCACCTTTTCGTTCCAGCGTCCACACTCCTTTTGGACCCCGAAAATCAGGAATACCAGCGCTTGTACTTATTCCTGCCCCTGTGTGAACCACGACGTGTTCAGCACCTTGAATCATTTTGGCAAGTTGTTCGCATTTTTGATCTACAGTATCGTCGTCATCAAATACCTGCAATGTATCAATATTCATCAGTGAGTAGTAAGATGATAAACACTAGCTATTTTCAGAGCATCAATAAATCGTTCGAGTGAACTAAACGATAATAGTGAGTTATATTGATTATTACATTAATCTACTCGTACAAACGCTTTAAATTTAAGCTATTTTCCTTATTCTGATAACTAGCATAAAAATGGCAGACTAAAGTGTGATTAATAAATAATTAAATTACAAATAACATTTTTATTCCTAACACTTCGTCCAAGAATCCTTCCAAATTGATAAACTGTTCTTACCTCTGGTACTCCAAGGACTCCTTTATTCTGATAATCAGACAAACCGTCGGCATAATTACAGGACATCTCCTCAAGCCACAAGCATATAATGATCATACACACATAAATCTAAAACGCGCTTCAAAGCATAAAAATTATAAACAAACTCCAACGAAGCAACGCATAAGTCAGTCTGTGTTGTTTTGATACGCATGGAAAACACTGTTAATGCAGTGAGAGCTGAGGTATTGACCGATAATCATCACCAAACATTAGGTCGACTGTGCAGCAGCCCGCGCCAGTATCAATGACGTATAGAGTCAAGATGGAGAGAAAGATGCACTGAGAAAAAATCTATAGTATATATGACTAGACTTCCCAAGTAACCAATAAGCATTATAACGTAGCCTAATATCAGCTTTAGATCCACATATAAAGCTGTCCTATAAAGCCGTGAAGCCCTAAATACTTATTTAATGCTGATATTATGCCAGAAAAGGCGAAATATAGTGCTATTACTGTGCGGAGATTGACAGCTCGTTTCTGCAGTACTAATGCTATTATATAGCAAAAGCGTACAAATGTCAAATTTCAAAGCCTTATATTGGCACTACTAATGCTATTAAAAAGCTTCAGTTGGTTGTCATTGTCCGCCATGGTTTTAAAACCATTTCTTATGTTTCCTTTCGGTATGATGAGCAAAAAGGAAAAATTTTAAAATAAAATATTCTGTTTAAAACCGTAATTGACTCTGTTCTAATGCATTGTAATGAATATCCTTAATGGGTTTTCGTTCTCACACGATATGAATGTTTACGAAAATTACCTTTAGTAAGTCTCGAACTGAGGTACCTTGCCTCGTCCTTCACGGTAAGTGTGCTGCGTTTGCTTCCTGGACTATATTGCATATGTTCGATTGAAATGAAATATGCCGAATATAATCTTCAAGAAGAGTTGCATAACAAATAAACCCACAGCATTACAATAGCATTATATCAGCTTTTTATAGGCTCTATAATGGCATTAAATGCACTTGTAAAGCTTACATGCTTTAAAGATCCTTGAAGCATGTACGCGTTATATCAGCTTTATATACGCATATAGAGCAAGCTATAATGCTATATGTCGGCTGTGCAGTTATGCATTATTGATGCTAATAAAGAGCTTTATTGCGTTGTTAATGCTGTAATGGAGTTTCAATGCAACATTAGTGCAAATGTATAGCCAATATAGTGCAATGGCTTAATGCTTATGGTTACTTGGGTATTTTATGATTGTTTTGACTATTTGCCAAAAAAGTAGGAATGACGATGAGATTGGTAATACTAAACTTCTGTATCGTAAACAATACTAGAAAAATCGATTACCGCTCAACTATAATGCTGGTATTTATGACAATTTGATCATGGTCACTCCAACAATATTTGTCATCTTAAAACTGATAATGGAATAGTCTGAATCACTATTAAAATAAAGTTAAAATGAAAATATGAGCATCTTAAATATAACCAGTGTCATTGTTATAACTACTTTTTGTGTCATTGTTCTCTGCACAATGTATTAATAAGTCCCGAAGACTTAATGTATAGTTGTTATGAAAACACAAAGGTTAAATTAACTAAATACATCGTTTATGTGGACGAGACCCATGTCGAAAGCACCATTTGCGTATAGTGCTTTTCAGCTGACTATACTTTGTATTATTATCAACTATAAAACTGGTCAATTTTTGCGTTCCCAAATGTATTCCTACATGTCGCGGCCATTACAGTGAAAAACCATATACATAACATACGGGCGTGCTTTGAAGACTTTTCGATTTTTTTGCGATTACTATAATTTTGCGGTAAGGCGATGGCCTTATAAACCATCGCATAATCGAGTCCTCGCCGGAAAGGGTTCTTAGTGACCAAATGGGAGTTAGCACTAGACTTAAAGGTCTCTACACCAAGAATCGGCTTAAAAGTCTGACGAAACAGAAAGTCGCAACGGAATGCAGTACCAAGAGTTTGCTTTACTTATTAGTATTGCACCAGGTGAGTAAATACTGTAATTTTATATGATAATGAACTGTAACGTTCTCAAACCATAAATTTTTCGATTTATATTTTTAGCGTGACTGCAGAAAAATGAGACTAAAAAGAGCTTTTTTAAGATCATCATCGAGGATTATTCGATTAGATCGTCGTAAGTTTATCGAAGCAGTCCAATGCTACAATGAACTGTCCTACCGATCTATTGTGGAAGAAAGTGGAAGCAAGTACTAATATGTACCGTTATTGCTTCGGCTGGTCAACAAAAATCGCGCAGGCTGGCTACTCTTTTCAAAGATTAGCGCTGTCAATATCTTCCTGCGTATTCTATTTTGGAGAAAATGTATTTGGACCGTATCATTCGTCGATCAGAACAACAGGATTTTGCAGTCTTGCTTCAGGCTCACCAGAAGGCAAGCACCATTGATGGTTTTACCATCCTCGGTCGAGCGGTATTTGGGCACAATCTATTGTCTGCTGGTAAATTGCCACTGTGATTATTATCTAAATTATTATTTCAATAAAAAATATACGGAACGCTTTAATCCACTCTTACTATCCATCTAGTTATATTAACAGGCGTCATTTTCAGAATAACAATATCCTTTCTCAAAATAACTAGTCAACAAATGTCAGAGTCCCAATGTTTTAGTTATTACAAACAGGCCTTGGTCAGGATTACTATGCTTATTGTTATACCAAGCAGCCCACTTATAATAGTCATTTTGACAATATAGTGTTCAATTTCACTATTATGATAAAACGTTAGGTCAACATAACTACGCATATTGTTACACTGAACATTCCACTCACAATAGTCATGCTTGCAATAGAATGTTCAATATTACTATTATGGTACAAAGCTCGAGTATAGTGAAAGTGAGCATGGAAATAGTTAAGGTGAGCTAACGCTATAGTCGGTTAAAAACCACTATACTCGCAAAGTCTAATTAACCTCCTCATATGGTAAGTGTTACTATATAATTTTTCTTAGTGTGGGAACCGCCAGCTGGCTTCTTCTTATATTTTGCTAATCCCTGCTGAAAACGACACACCCCCACTCGACCAATGTTGCCAAAATATTTGTTTTGTTACAGTCGTGTCCAAAACTTAAATTGTTCTGATTAAAATATTCTATATTATGTACCAATTTCATGATCCGGTAAAAATCAAAGATTTAGTCTTTATATCCGCATTTAAATGATCACTACGATTTTTTCCATCGGAATTCAGCAAAGCGAAAAAATATATATTTGTTGTTGGCCATTACGAAAAATATTTCCATGTTCTTCATTTTTGTAAGTTGCTTTCTGAGTCAAGCAACCTCATTCACAAGATCAATCTTCTCTGTTCGCATTTATTTTAAATATTCTAAAACTACTTTTTGTAATATTTAATTTTTATTTAGTTTGTATAGGTGTATAGGTTGTCATGTCATTTTTCCGGAGAATACAGCGGTTGAAAATACACGCTTGTATTTACGCCGATGATCGATGCAGTTGAAAACTGTAAAACTCAACTGTATCGATTACTAAAGGAAGAACAAGAAGCGATTTCCGGGATAACTTTCTCACGGTTTGCTCCAAAGTGGGAGTACTAATTTCGTCGGCACTGGTACAAAGACAATTTTTACATGAAGTTGAAAATATTTACTCGGTTAGATTTCGAAGAGACATTTCCGCATTATTCCGCACACCGCGCTACCGGATCTCTCGGTAACCTGTAGAACTTCAGTTCTGGATAATATTTCGTCTGCCAGAAAATGCCTTGCACTTCATAATTACAGACGGACGTTATGGAAATAAAGCGGTATCTCGAGAAAACAAAAAAAAAACAACACTGTAAACAATCGTCGTTTTATGTTTTATATCATAATACGACAACACTTCCAAGAAGCCCTTTAGTACTTTTAGTTTCCAAGCCGAACATTTGCCAATGTCACTTTCGTCCAATCACGAGCTGGTTCAGAATTGGTTCAAAAACAGGGGACAGAGCTGGCGGATCCTATCCTAGATGGGAACATTTGACACTTGAGTGTATTAGTATTATACTTGCAAAAATAAGCATGGCGACCGGGGCCCTTGAAGTAAACATCAAACATTGGCGCACGATGAAAAGTGAGAAAAGGCCGAGCTTCACTTCGGATCTATCGATTAGAACACTTATGGACACTTTTTACCTAAAAAAAACCGATTAAATTAACTATGACCGAACCGAAACAAAACTTATGGCAAGGGATCATCCATAAATGACGTAGCATTATATGGAGGAGGGGGGAGTTTTGTATTATGTGATGATGTGTGACGACAGGGGGGTAGGGGGTCATGTCATGCTACGTAGCTTTTTAAAAGGGGAATAACTACTATCGTTTTTTATATTTTTAAATAGTTTTACGGGGACAAGGGGGGGGGGGGAATCACAGTCAAGCTACGTATTTACCAGGGGGTGTATTTAGAGGTTTGTGACGAAATGCTACGATGGGGGAGGGGGGTGTTAAAAATCGTTCAAAAAATGCTACGTCATTTATGGATCGTCCCCAACAGAAGGGCCCGCTACGTCAACTGTTTGTGCTTTTCTTCTTCATATCCTCTTGTTTTTTCGGCTTCATTAAAGAAAAATGACAAATTAACCACCTTGGAGGAAAACAAATCGAAAATAATTTTTCGGCCAGATTATTGTACGTTTCATTGGAAACGAGTCATTCAGTCATTTTGATGCAACGAAATGAATTGGCGTATTTGATAATAAAAGCTCAAAAATGTCGAAAAATATGTATTACCCAAGTTTAATGTGTGCTAATTATTTACTTTAACTGAATTTGTCAATAAAATTGACCGAAAACTGTTCTTCTAATGTTTCAGGTTTTCGTATGTTTACAGTAAGGTTTTTACACAAGATTGCACCACAGACTAACAGACATAACACTCAAAAACAAAGCTTCGCAAGCTTTAACGGTCATTTTAAATATATTTGTAGTTGGGACTGTGGCCACATTTGAAATTATGGCGCCACTGCCCAAGTAACCAATAAGCATTATAACGTAGCCTAATATCAGCTTTAGATCCACATATAAAGCTGTCCTATAAAGCCGTGAAGCCCTAAATACTTATTTAATGCTGATATTATGCCAGAAAAGGCGAAATATAGTGCTATTACTGTGCGGAGATTGACAGCTCGTTTCTGCAGTACTAATGCTATTATATAGCAAAAGCGTACAAATGTCAAATTTCAAAGCCTTATATTGGCACTACTAATGCTATTAAAAAGCTTCAGTTGGTTGTCATTGTCCGCCATGGTTTTAAAACCATTTCTTATGTTTCCTTTCGGTATGATGAGCAAAAAGGAAAAATTTTAAAATAAAATATTCTGTTTAAAACCGTAATTGACTCTGTTCTAATGCATTGTAATGAATATCCTTAATGGGTTTTCGTTCTCACACGATATGAATGTTTACGAAAATTACCTTTAGTAAGTCTCGAACTGAGGTACCTTGCCTCGTCCTTCACGGTAAGTGTGCTGCGTTTGCTACCTGGACTATATTGCATATGTTCGATTGAAATGAAATATGCCGAATATAATCTTCAAGAAGAGTTGCATAACAAATAAACCCACAGCATTACAATAGCATTATATCAGCTTTTTATAGGCTCTATAATGGCATTAAATGCACTTGTAAAGCTTACATGCTTTAAAGATCCTTGAAGCATGTACGCGTTATATCAGCTTTATATACGCATATAGAGCAAGCTATAATGCTATATGTCGGCTGTGCAGTTATGCATTATTGATGCTAATAAAGAGCTTTATTGCGTTGTTAATGCTGTAATGGAGTTTCAATGCAACATTAGTGCAAATGTATAGCCAATATAGTGCAATGGCTTAATGCTTATGGTTACTTGGGTGACATATGAACAAGCATGTGGGGGATAGACCACTAGTGAAAAATTGTTCCCAAACCTGAGGGGTAATCCACCAGCAAATAAGTGTTTGGGACTGTGAATAAAAGGTGGAGCTAGTGTTCTGGGAAAATTGTCGGATCGATGTTTTTTGAGGGAATTCCCTCATAGTGTTATGTCTGTTAGTCTGTGACCATTTATTAAAATGTCATTCATCACTTTTTCAAAAGCACCATTCCGCCCGGTCAATTGTTTTTCCCCCAACTATTTTGCATGATTTGAATCGTGATAATCTAATAAATCGACTGATATTCTTCTTTTAGCGTTTAACAAATGCTTTATATGGATTAACCGGTGACAAAGTTGAACGCATTTTTCCTACGCATACTATCAAGCGTTCAATTCATGTAGACGCTCACCGAAAGTTATTTGAACCTTAACTTATATAGTCCAACGATTTCTCATATTCTTTGGATGATTCTCTGAACAGGTCGTTAGGCTCTTGGATCATAAGATATTTATTAGGGTTACGACTACTTTAGAGGACTAAATATGATCACAGATAACAGACGTTTAAGCTCGATTCGAATGAAATACGTTTGGCAAACGTTTGTAGATGTCAAATGACAAATGTCAAAAACTTTGCAAAGGAGATGTTGGCAGTGTAAATGCATCTGTTCACATCTCTAAATATTGTCAGATTGATTGTCAAAGTACATTTGACATAAGATTTTGGCGTTCAGATGCTTTCTAGTGGGACAATGGTCCAACTAGCGGAGATCAACTAAAAAGCGCTCCAGTTAAAAAGTGTCCAACCAGCGAATCACGACTGTAGATGTTATGTTGCAGGGAAAAATCTGCTTGCAAAATAATTTCAAGCAAATGTCGATGATAGTGCTGTGCTGATGCGGCATAAATTTCTGCCGATGAGGTACAGATTTGCGCTGAAAATAATAGAGCTCAAACATGACATGAATTATGTTATCGTTTGTCTGAGCTGTGTAAAACAATATTAACCGTTAACTGTTGAGCAGAATACTAACATTGCACTTGACCTCGTTGCATTTTGCATATTTGTTTCTGTGCATGTACATGCATCTAAGCAACATGTAAAATATACGTCCTAAAAGCACCTTGTATATAGCCAGGATATTACAATACTACCCAGACACTCCATTACAAGAAAATGAAAATCGTCATGAAAAGTCCGGTTCGAAATGACAGGCCATTGCCGGTTCGCGCTGACAGTTACTTTATTTCACTTTTAAAGTCCCGTCCCAGGTGTTTATGTCAAATAAAAATAACCCTGCGGGAAAACATGTATTCATTTTTTCTGACAGGGCATTATTAGTCGTGAAATTGGATATGTCGAACGCTTCTGATAGTGTCAAATAAAGACAGTCAACATATTTTATTTTCACGTTTCCTGAGTTGGGAAAAAAATTGTTGTAATCACGAAAATCAGTTTTATCGAGGTATGTAATAAAAACAGATTTGCTTTTTTTTCTCATTTAATGACCAAATATCACTGACTTTTAAAATGCATCACAAATGATCTGCTCCCCGAGCTGCTCCCAGAAAACATGTCTTCACAACATTCCAAATGTCTTAAAAATGAAGACATCTCTTCGCATGTGGCACCGCTGATTTTGAGAGGTCCTCTGTCGTTTTTTTCTCTTCTCGCTTTGGCACAGATCTGTTGATTCATGACAATCAAGTTTTGTCTTTGTCAATCGTCAATGTCTATCGAGCAAAATTAGAATCCAGCTTTGCAACAGAAGTATCAAAGACGGATTCCAATTGTGCTCGATAGCACTGAGAACTGACATACAAGTAAAGTTTTCAACTTGTGTAAGAAATTAAACTGTCGCTTTGAAATGACAACAGCAAGTAGCAAACTTGCCACTGATCGGCGCTTCGATCGGCCAGCAATCGCTATACGGGACTTGCATGCAAACTTGGATACAATGGTGACTCACGCATGCGAACCTGTATGCGATGGTGATTTTCAACGTATTTTCATTTAAATGTTTACACAGGTTTTTCGGGAAAGTTTGTTCTAGCTTATATGTCTGTTCTCTGTGTCGATAGGTAGACTTTTTTGACTTCGCTCTTTGCGTAACTGTTCTTTATAAACTTCGGTCGAATAGCAGGTGTTTAACACTTAAATGTACTAATTTAATAACGGGGGGATATGCAAGAAGAAAAACTATATCGAATATCGTGAATGTAATATTATCGTTCATAATTTTATGATTATTTGAGCCTCAAACACTGACTTTCGTTTCTCTTATGAACTCTGCTATTTGTTTTATATATTGTACATCATATATTGCAATGGCTTAATGTTTATGGTTACTTGGATAGAAGCACAAGTTTTGGTCAGTTGACAAATACAGTCAACGTTACTAATTAGCACACATAAAACTATTTTCCGGCGGTTTTTAGCATTTATTACCAAACGCGCCAATTCGTCTCTTCAAAATGGTGGCTACGGCTCATGTACGTACACGTGACATGACACAAATACTACATCATTAGCTGGTGGAAAATAATAAGCAAAGCCGACAAAAGCAAATGGGATTGTTTTCAACCAAGAACCTGCATTAGTGTTCGTGAGACCGGCCGACAAGAACTCAATGGCTATATGGTTATCATTTCCATCACAGTTTATAGAGAGCAATTCTCGACAAACATATGATTACGGCTTAACAGCCAACTGTCAAAACTCTCTTTGATAGGAAATTCCGGACAAACCGTTACTGGCTAAATACGGTTCAAAGCAGTTAACGAAAGAGAAAACTTTTCTCTTTTGTTTACTGCCAACATCTGTGATTGGCGAGTAACAGTTTGTTCGGAATTTCCTTTCAAAGAGAATTTTGACAGTTGGTTTTTAAGACGTACTCATATGTTTGTCGAGAATTTCGCAAAGAGTGAAGTCAAAAAAGTCTACCTATCGAGCATAATTGAAATCCATCTCTGATACCTCTGTGGCAAAGTTGGATTCTAATTTTGCTCGATAGGTAGACTTTTTTTGCTTCACTCTCTGCACACTCTGCGTACCTACTACTATACTAACGACTTTGACTATCATATTTCTATTCAGCGTATTTCAACGAGTTAGCAATAGTAGATGTCGAGTTGTTCTATAAACTAACACAAATCAATCGTTCCCGGTCTCTGGTGACTGTTAATGAAAATATTGTGTCAAAAATCCGTTAGCGGCTGTCATTTTCACCGCTGCCACAGCAACTTCTAGTCGTTCGTGTCTGCCTGTCGCGTTGTTTTTCGCTGGACCAGCTGTTTTCGATTTATATAATTTCAATTTTCACCGTGAAAAAGTGCTCTCGAGTATTCGGAAATAGTGTAAAAGTGTCACCCAGGGAGCCCGACAATGGCGGCACCAATTGAAATACCGCTCCGGGACACGGATGAGGTGAGAATCAAGGTTTTTCCGACGAGTATGCCAATGAAAATGACGCATTCGATTCTTCGACTGCGGTTTGTTCGTGGCTTTGGGTAGAAAGAATAAGAAGAATCGAATTTTTCGCATAACATGTTCGGGGCGTAGCGCTAGATTCTGATGTTTGTGTTTCGTTGTTAACAGGTTATCGAATTGGATCCGGAACAACTACCGGACGGTGAAGAAGTGTTGGGAATTCTGCGTCAGGAGCGGTCTCAATTGAATACCTGGGTCACTGTTGCGGTAAGTGTTGGAGGTATTGATGAACGATTGATTTTTGAACGATCTCTTTTCAGCTTGCATATTACAAGCAAGTTAAGACCGATGACTTCATCAAAATCTTGGAAGCGTCTCGCATCGACGCCAATATTACCTATCGAGATTTCGAGAAGGACCAGATGCGAGCGTACGATATGTTGGCGGCGTACTATGTACAGGAAGCGAACCGGGAAAAGTCAAAGGACAAAAAGAGGGAACTATTCATGAAGGCCACCCATCTGTACACTACGGCCGATAAGATCATCATGTATGACCAAAATCATCTCTTGGGTCGGGCCTATTTTTGTTTACTGGAAGGGGACAAAATGGAGCAAGCTGATGCACAGTTCAATTTTGTGCTGAATCAATCGCCTTCAAATATTCCGTCGCTGTTGGGTAAGGCTTGCATTGCATTTAACAAGAAAGATTACCGTGGAGCGTTGGCTTTTTACAAGAAAGCCCTACGAACTAATCCGAACTGTCCGGCTGCTGTACGACTTGGTATGGGGCATTGCTTCCTGAAGATGAACAATCAGGAAAAGGCAAAGTAAGCAAATGAATATAAAATGTATATTGCGCACATCTCACAATTAGCTTTTAATTTACAGATTGGCATTTCAAAGAGCCTTGGATTTGGATCCGCAATGTGTCGGAGCTCTGGTTGGTTTGGCTATACTGAAACTCAACTTGCATGAACCCGAATCCAATCGACTTGGTGTTCAAATGCTTTCCAAGGCTTACACAATCGACTCTACTAATCCGATGGTTCTAAATCATCTGGCCAATCATTTCTTTTTCAAGAAAGATTATCAAAAAGTACAACATCTCGCACTGCATGCCTTTCACAATACAGAAAATGAAGCAATGCGAGCGGAGAGTTGTTATCAGTTGGCAAGAGCATTCCACGTCCAGCAGGATTATGATCAAGCTTTTCAGTACTACTATCAATCGACACAGTTTGCTCCGGTTAACTTTGTCCTGCCGCATTTTGGTTTAGGTCAAATGTACATATATAGAGGGGACTCGGAAAATGTAACTAGTAAACCGAAATTATTAGTTAAGGTTTCGTACTAAAATAGTTTTTCTATTTAAGGCTGCTCAATGCTTCGAGAAGGTCCTGAAAGCCCAACCGGGTAACTATGAAACTATGAAGATTCTTGGTTCTCTGTATGCTAGCTCATCATCTCAGTCAAAGCGGGACATCGCCAAGAGTCATCTGAAGAAAGTTACGGAACAGTTTCCGGACGATGTTGAGGCTTGGATTGAGTTAGCCCAGATATTGGAGCAAAATGATTTACAGGGATCGCTACAAGCTTACGCCACAGCAACACACATTTTAACGGATAAAGTTAAAGCTGACATCCCGCCGGAAATTTTAAACAACGTAGCCGCACTTCACTATCGTCTCGGCAATTTAAATGAAGCAATGAGCAAATTGGAGTTTGCGATCGACCGTGCTAAAACGGAAGCTCAACACGATTCGCAGTATTACGATTCTATTTCGGTGACAATGACGTATAACTTGGCGAGGTTGAACGAGGCGATGGCCTCGTTCGATAAGGCCGACAAATTGTACAAGGATATTTTGAAAGAGCATCCAAACTACATCGATTGCTATTTACGGCTGGGTTGTATGGCACGAGACAAAGGTTTGATTTTCGTGGCGTCCGATTTCTTCAAGGATGCCCTAAAGATTAACATGGAGAATCCGGACACCCGTTCGCTGCTCGGTAATTTGCATTTAGCAAAGATGCAGTGGACGCTGGGTCAGAAGAATTTCGAAACTATCCTGAAGAATCCAGCCACTTCCAGCGATGCGTACTCGTTGATTGCATTGGGCAACTTTTGGCTGCAGAGTTTGCACCAGCCTAGCAAGGATAAGGAAAAGGAGAAAAAACATCAGGAGAAGGCGCTGGCCATCTACAAGCAGGTGCTGAGGAACGATCCAAAAAATATTTGGGCCGCCAATGGAATTGGAGCGGTGCTGGCTCACAAGGGCTGCATCATCGAGGCGCGTGATATATTTGCGCAGGTATGTAGTGATTGATTACTCGATCGATGACAAATGACCATTTATTTGTATTTGTTTATGTTGCATGTTGCAGGTTCGCGAAGCCACAGCGGATTTCTGCGATGTCTGGTTGAACATTGCACACATCTACGTGGAACAGAAGCAGTACATCAGCGCAATCCAGATGTACGAAAACTGTCTGAAGAAGTTCTACAAGCACAACAACGTCGACGTGATGCAGTATCTGGCACGAGCATATTTCCGCGCCGGTAAATTGAAGGAAGCCAAGATGACACTGCTTAAAGCACGTCGTGTTGCTCCCCAAGACACCGTGCTGCTGTTCAATATTGCACTGGTTTTGCAACGTCTGGCCATGGTAGTTCTGCGGGATGAGAAATCCATTCTGAGTGTTGTCCTGCAAGCGGTACACGAGCTGGGATTGGCTCACAAATATTTCAACTATCTGTCCATTCATGGCGACAAAACGAGGTATAACATCGCACTAGCTGCGACTGAGGCCAGCCAGTGTCAGGATCTGTTGCAACAAGCTCAGTACCACGTTTCTCGGGCCAGGAAAATTGACGAGGAAGATCGTGTGCTCCGCCAGAAGCAGGAACTGGAACGGGAAGAATTCAAACGGCGTCAAATGGAGGAAAGGTTGCGGATGGAAGAGATGCGTCGCAAGGCTCACGAGGAGATGCTTGTCAAGCGGCAGGAATACAAGGAGAAGACGAAAAATGCCTTGTTCTTTGTCGAATCGGGACCCGACCCAAAGAAAAAGGGTGGCCGTGGTCGCAAAGATTACATTTCCGATTCGGATGCTTCTGGTCCCGGTGGAAGTGGAGAGGAAGGTGGTCCGTCGAAGGAACGGAAGCGAAAGGAACCCGGAGAAAAGAAAAAGCGCAAACCCGGTGCCGGGCGTAAGAAGAAGGGCAAAGCTCCTAGAGGATCAGGTTCGGAGAGCGAGGAGGATTCGGCGCCGAAAAAGCGTGGTCGCAAGAAGGGCTCTTTAGGATCTAAGAAGATGAAGAAAATGGAAGAAGGTCTTTCGCAGAAGCAGAAATCGAGAATTGTTTCCAAGGCCACCGTTTCGACAAGTGAATCCGATAGCGATAGAAGCCGGCTCAAAATTGCAAGCGGTGACGATTCAGGTTCCGGTAATAGTGGCCCGAACGCAAAGCGTAAGCGTGTTATCGCTTCTGGATCGGAGAGTGGCTCGGACAGATCTCGGTCCCGTTCTCGTTCCAAGTCCGGTAGCCGTAGCCGGAGTGGTTCGCGTTCGGTTTCTAGATCTAGATCGAAATCGGGTAGTCGATCACGATCTAAATCTGGCAGCCGTTCTCGGTCAGGTTCCAGACGGTCAAAGTCAGGCAGTCGCTCGAGATCGGGAAGTCGCTCGGGGTCAGGTTCGAGATCGGGATCTGGCAGCCGGCAAGCATCTCCTATATCTAGAAAATCCGTATCAGGATCTGGATCAGATTAAAGCCATGTCAGTTATATTGTCTGTTCAAAAGTACACGATTTCTTGGCTGCTATTAGATTAGAGTTAAGGTTATAATCTTCTGCGCCTGTTAATAAAAGCAATCGTGTTCAGAAGAATTCGACATTAGAAAGTATGGTTATTTTATTCCTTTTGAAATTGATTAAATTGCAAACATAAATTAGGTATAAGATATTAACAGCATACATATGTGAAAATATGGAAATAAATGTTTTTGTTTAGTGCCCTTCACTGCATCACGATTTTAATTACAGTTAATCCCAATCTCCAATGTTACGAATTAATAAGTGCTTTCCGGGAAGTCGGACTGCCAGAGTAAAAGTGAATTCTTATATCGCATGTTGAAGTGCCGATTGTACGCTGGAATCGCGAAAGTTTCCGCTTGGCATACTATGAAGTTTCTGTGATAGATCGAATCGTTGCGTTGCGTTGTGACGTTGATTTTGGCGGATGGCATACTGCTTTCATCATATTTATTAAAACCAGCTCCCCCATCTTCATCGTTTATGCGAAAGAATAAAGGCTAAGATAGACGGGAAGTAATTCACCCTTATTCTTGTTTACGACGAATGCGATATTCGTTCGAAAGCGATTCGAACGAATAGTAAGCCCATTTGATTTTGCTGTCGTAAACGGGAATACAAACCACTTTCGAACGAATCTCGTATTCGTCGTAAACAAGAATAAGGGTGATTACCATTACCTACGTAACGGAAGGACAATGATTTATCGGACTCTTCCATAGGTGTCGTGGAGTTGAAGATTTAGGAGGGTTTGCTCCAAGCTAGCGATGCGACCTGTAAAGCATGGTTTCTTATTTGGCATCATCGAGTGCACGGTCTCTCGGAAAAGAAGGGATCTTGTCTAGATTTTAATCTCTAGGAAGCGAGCTGCCGATAGTAACCTAAGGGACTGATCTTCGATCATCTACTAAGTTTTCTGGTAGTGTTTTCACGCTTAGATCTGTTTGCATCCTCTCATCCTGCTACTACCGGTAGAAGGCTGATGACACCCTGTCGTTACTGGTCTAAAGACCAAATGCCATCAATAGTGAACAGACTCGCGTGGTGGCATAGCGTAGGAGATATGTGAGAACTATGTAGTGTTGGGAGCGATTTGGATCCCACAATCTCTCTTCTGTTAAGTCAGAACATGTACACAATTACACAAAACAAGCTGGTTTAATTCGATCGATGGAGTTCCGCGCTGGCATTTTGCGGCTATCATACCTTTGAAAAACTTACCGCGTCTTTCTAGCACTTCGATCAGTCCTTCGTATGGATGCTGAAGTTTGAAGTGATCAACTCGAACAAATATGTGATAACAATGTACGCAAATTGGTGGTTTCATATTGGTAATCAGATATAGATTTATCAGCAAACTCCAACGTCATTTTCGTTTTAACCTGGTGCTACATCTGGGCAGTGTAAAAAATGTGACCATCAGAAATCAGTATATATTGGCTCAAATGGCACGTTCCCGTGTGTAGTCGGAGATTTATGTCGTGTCCTCTCATCATTTCCTTGATCGGAAGGAAAGGTGAAGGAGAAGGGAGGAATTGGCATCGTGCGGGTGATAAAAATGACAGCACACAAACACACAGTTGGCGAGTTGAACTCACAAGTACTTCAAATCGCATGCGAGAATGTCCAGGCCCGGCGAAACATTTTTTACCCGAGTGGGTAGTAAGATTCGGAGTGATTTCTACTCGTGGTGACGAAAGTTCAGTACACCATGTCTGAACTGTGAGTGTAAGCGAAAATGACCCTTATTCTTGTTTACGACGTGTTATAAAGTGTAAAATGTAACACATACACCTTTGCAGAGAACTAAGTAGTATGAGATAAAATAGAGATGTCTTATGTGCTAAACACGCGTGCCTTATTCTCACTATATTTTAGCGACGAGCAAACGGGATTTTCAGATTAAATTCACCGGTAAAAGAAACAATAGGTTTGTTAACGTCGGATCTCGTTTTAATACGTACACTGAACCAAGATATCTCATATAAATTATTAGAAATATCACATAGCTCAACTCTGATGGCTACCGTATAATTACTATGTGTACCCATTAAAAGTTATGTGCCAAACATATACACTTCATTATGACACACATATAATAATCTATCGTCAATACGATACATTGTATATTAATGAAGGTTATTAAGGTGTTACCTGATCAATACATATGATTTGCAGATATGAAAATTTAAATTTCAAAATGGTGCAATTGTAATGTAATCAATTGCTAATTCTTCAGTTGTTTCCGAGCCTTTCAACTGCTCCGATCGTTATACTTCACAGTGGTGTTCGGTGTGTAAGTTTCAGTGAGTGAAGGGCAGCCTTTGTTCGTTTGTTGGCTGCCGTTCTGCTGGTGCCGGTGGCAAGTCCAGCGTATTGTTTTCGCTGGTGCGGAACAATCGACGTTACTTCAGATAAGTTTTGTCTTTTTTTCCGCTCGTTTGCTTTCTTTCCTTTTTTATTTTACCTTGCAATCTAATAATAAGACACATTCCCGTATATACAACGCTCTGCATTCGTGCTTAAATGGCCGAGGGCGAAATACCATCTGATATTCTCATGGAAGTCCCTGATTCCCCTAACACGCACATTGTCCCCCGTATAAAACAGTACCCTCTAGATTCCACTGGGCCATGGGTAGTGTACGTTCGGACCGGGGAGAAACCGGTTAATGTATTGAAACTTTCTCGGGATCTGACTGCTAACTACCCGGCCGTAGCTCAGATAACACGTGTTCGGGCAAACAAGATACGTGTTCTAGTGAATGACGTCGGCCAGGCAAACGCGATTGCTTGCTGTGAGCGCTTTACGCTGGAATTTAAAGCGTACGTGCCTTGTGTGGCCGTAGAAATCGATGGGGTTGTGTCCGAACCGGGCCTGAAATGCGAAGAACTGTTGGAGCACGGGGTTGGCTGCTTTAAGGACCCCTCACTCCAACAGATTAAGATCTTAGAATGCAAACAATTGTATACCGCAAACACCGAGGGAGGTAAGACTACCTACTCTTAATCAGGCTCGCTTCGGGTGACTTTCGCCGGGTCTTCTCTTTCCAACTACATCCTCCTTGACAAAGTTCGCTTACCTGTTCGCCTGTTTGTACCGCGGGTCATGAGCTGCAGTAATTGCAAGCAGTTGGGCCACACAGCCACCTATTGTGGAAATAAAAAACGAAGCGGCAAATGTGAGGGAGAGCATGGGGATGACTCTTGCGGCAAAGAAACTGAAAAGTGTATTTACTGCGGGGGCCCTTCGCATGCTCTTCAGTCATACCCTGCGTACAAACAGCGCGGGGATAAAATTAAACGCTCCCTTAAGGAACGCTCGAGGCGCTCTTATGCAGAAATGCTAAAGAATGCTTCGCCATCTCTCCTGTCTGAAAAAATCCCATTGCTGGTTTGGATCGCGTTGAGCAAGAATCTGACGACCCTCAGGAGGGAACATCTCTCGTTAACCCGGGGGAGTCCAGGAAGAGGAGAACTCTAGCCTCCCCTAGACTACCTCGTAAGGGTACCAAGATGTCATCCTCTGAGAGTGCGCCAACAACATCTAATAAATCCAACGGATGTGCTACAAAAAATCCGAAGCAAGTTGCTCCAGGGCTTGGAAACTTTAATTCTAACAAGGAGTACCCACCACTTCCAGGGACACCAGAAACCCCAAGTGTCCCTCTTTTTCAAACAGTCAGTCAAGTAATGGACTGTTGGACCCTGTTGTGTTGGTTTCTTAGGTCTGGCGATTTCCAGGTTCGTTATGCGACGAGTCGGTAAGTAAAAGTCAATCGAACGAATCTAAATAGCGGCTACCAGAGATTGCCGGAATAATCGCACGAAATGATCAGGCGCACAAGGATCCGGAAATTAATTCAAATAAGTCGGGGAATCCGCACTACTCTTTATTGAAACAATTTTTGCTCGAATAACTGGTTATATTTCAATCAAACGATCCGTTCACTATGGCGATATATTTCAAACTACTAACTTCCCTTTCAGTACAGCATTCGTTGGCTACCGTCTTATTAGTTTGTATGCATGTATGCGAAATTTATAATTTTCCCTTTGAGGGTTCGGCACCCATGCTATAAAATAAACGAATTCAAACATCCACCCCACCTTGAAATACAATATTTCAAAATTATTTCTACAGGCTACCTTATTCCATAAGTGAACTATGCACTGATTGCTATAATAATAATTTCCCTTTTGCTATGACTGCTACCACCGCACTATCACTAACACTATGATTTACAATTCAATGACAGTTCATATAAAAAAAATCATTCTAAAACTACAAAGTTGTGTTTACATCATTCCACGTGCTACAATAAAATTATCTTCTGAGGTTGGTTCCTCCATGGTTCTTGCTGTCTCCTCTTCTTCGATGGACTGGTTGTGGGTTGACTGTCCTTCCTCCGTCGACTGCTCGGCATTTTCGACTGGAAGCAGGCATATTTTTGTTATTGGACGCCTGACGATACCTCTGCTGGTTCTGAGCGACACAACACGGCTGAGGGAATCTTCTCCTGGATGCAACGCGACGATTCTTGCAAGCGGCCACTTAACTGGAATTTGATGTTCGTCGACAATTACAACCATCTTTCCGGGTAGAAAATCGGTGTTCGGGTTACACATTTTCGTGGTGCGCTGTAGTTCTTGTAAGTATTCCGTTCTCCAATGATGCCAAAACTTTTGATTCAATTGTTGCAGGTGCTGGTAGTGATCTAATCTCCTTAGAGCTATATGCCGTATATCGGGCTCTGGTAGAACTTGAAGACTTGCTCCTATTAGGAAATGCGCAGGCGTTAAGCATGATAGATCGCTTGGATCTTCCGTCATAGGGACCAGCGGACGTGAATTCATGCTGGCTTCAATTTGTGAAAGTAGCGTCGTCATATCCTCGAAATTGAGTCGAGTATTTCCCAGTTGTCGATACATCTGCTTCTTGGCCACCTTTACCGCCGCCTCCCACAGACCACCGAAGTGGGGAGCTTTTGGTGGATTCATGTGCCAGGTAATAGATTCCCTCGTACAGGTTTGTTCGATTACACTTCGCTTGTCCCAAAGCATTCGTCGTATCTCATCGAGTTCATTTTTTGCTCCTTCAAAGTTTTTACCGTTGTCGGAGTATATGTCACTTGGCCGACCGCGACGGGCGATGAACCGACGAAGTGCACAAAGAAACATTTGAGTCGATAGATCACCGACCAGCTCGATATGGACGGCCTTTGTACAAAAACAAATAAATATGCAGATGTACGCCTTAATCGCGGCTGCACGTTTGTATGGAGGTTTCAGGTACACTGGACCCGCAAAGTCGACGCCGGTAATGGTAAATGGTCTGCTAGCGGTGACACGATGAGCTGGTAGTTGCCCCATCTGTTGAGCTGCTGGAACAGGACTGGCTCGAACACAACGTAAGCAGTTTCGCAGCACACTCCGGACTAATCTCCTTCCGTTGACGGGCCAGTAGGTTTGCCTTATCGTAGCAAGCGTGGCCCGACCCCCACCGTGAATTAACATTAGGTGATAGGCCTTGGCAATCATGAGAGCATAGGGATGGAAGTTCGGTAGGAGGGCTGGATGCTTGGAAATGTATGGCTGTTCCGATAAACGTAGCCTCCCTCCCACTCGGATGGTACCTTCTGAGTCTAGGAATGGGCATAGTGAGCGTATGTTTGAATGTTTGGAAAGGGGTTTGCCGGATTTTAAATCGCGAATCTCTTCTTTAAAGGCATCTGCCTGGGCCAGTCGTACGAGGAGAGCATTTGCGGCTGCTGTTTGCTTTACGGTTAGTATGTGGCTGGGTGGGAGACTAACTATGGGACCTGGTTGTGTGCGTGCTTTAGATCTGACATTGTGCACGAACTTGAGGCAATATGCGATAATGTGAACCAAACGACTGTAGCTGGAACACAGTTCAAAAAAGGGATGGTGTGCTGGGTGTGACCTGACAACTGCTACCATATGATGCCTTCTGCGCTCGGATCCATGTTCGGGATAATCTGGAATTTGAGACTTTGGCCATCGATCCTCTGGTACAGATAGCCAATCTGATCCGTGTTTCCACAGTATACTGGTTATGAACTCTCTCACATCCATTCCCCTCGAAATCAAATCTGCAGGATTTTCTTTGCCAGCTACGTGGTTCCATTGTGCTCCCTGCGTCGTTGTCTGTATTTCCGAAACTCGATTGGCGACGAAAGTTTTCCATGTGTTTGGCGGTGCTCTAAGCCACTGAAGGGTAACCATGGAATCGGACCAGAAGTATGTTCCAAACACATCGATGTTGAGGGCTTGACGTACACAACTGTAAAGCTTGGCAGCTAAATCTGCTGCGCATAACTCAAGGCGAGGAAGCGTCACCCTTTTCAAAGGGGCAACGCGGGATTTTGAGGCGAGTAGCTCCACACGAATGTTGTCAGTTGCATTGATGGACCGTGCGTAAATGCAGCAACCGTAGGCCTTCTCTGAGGCATCGGAAAATATATGCAACTGTACACTGGCGTCTGGTAGTAAGGCATAGCGGTCTATGCGAAACTGAAACAACTCTTGGAGCTGCTGAACATATTTCATCCAATTTTTCTCTACAGTTTCAGGAATTTTATCATCCCATCCGCAAGGAAGTGACCATAATTGTTGAATAATCATTTTACCACGGATAACAACAGGTGAAACTAAGCCGAGTGGATCAAACAATCGAGAAATGGTGGAAAGTATCGACCATTTTGTTGGCTTTCCAGTTCCCAATTGCATTTCAGTATCAAAGCGCAGCGTATCCTTTTCTGGTTCCCAACATACTCCTAAAGTTTTCACTGTTTCGTCAGCATCAAAACGATGTGAATCTCGCACGGCAGTCTGATCGGTGGCTAAATCTTCTAGTACTTGTAGCTTATTTGATGACCATTTTCGCAGGGGGAATCCTCCTTTCGCCAGTAACTCAATGAGCTCGTCTCGCATGTGTATCGCTTCTTGTATGGTTGATGCGCCTCCAATAAAATCATCAACATAAAAACCTTTTCGCAATGCCGGCCCGCCCCTGGGGTAAGCGTTACCTTCATCACTGGAAAGCTGTTGAAGTGTACGTGTGGCTAAAAATGAAGAGGGGGCCATTCCGTACGTAACGGTTAATAGCTCATAAATCTGTACAGGCTGATCAGGACTGAAACGCCAAAGAATTCGTTGCGTAGGGGTATCCTCGGGGTGCATCATAACCTGGCGGTACATTTTCTCTATATCCGCGACGAGGGCGACAGGGTAGGTTCGAAAGCGCAATATAATCGAGAGAAGGTCATCTTGTACGACAGGGCCTACAAGCAGTGCATCATTTAAGCTAAACCCCGAGTTTGTCTTCACTGATGCATCAAACACAACGCGGACCTTGGTGGTTGTACTCGAGTCCTTGACGACAGGGTGATGTGGGAGGTAACATGCTATTGGAGCAGAATCTTTGTTTTGAACAGGTCGCATATGACCCAAAGCAAGATATTCCGACATAAAACGATGGTATTCGCCCTTTAGTTCCGGAGATTTTTCTAGTCGTCTTTCCAGCAGTTCGAATCGTCTTCTAGCAATCGCTTCTGTCTCGCCTATCATAGTCTCAAAGTTTGTGTGACGTGGAAGGCGGACTATGTATCGTCCATCGGGCATTCTCGAAACAGTTTTGATATAAAACTCCTCACATTTTTTCTCGTGGGGCGATCGATCCGATCTGATAGGTAACTCTTCTATTTTCCAGAATTTTTCCAGGTTTTCATTGGAGCGAATTCAATGAGACCGTCGTAATATTGCAAGAGATGGCATTGCTCACTGCTGGCTCGACGTTTAGGGCACCGGACACGAGCCACCCAAAAACACTGTCAACAAGAAATGGTAATGATTTGGACAACTCAATTCTGGCGGAGGATGTGAAAAATGTGAAGAAGTGCTCATTGCTGATCAGCAAATCAACCTCACTGCTACGGTTGAATTCAGGGTCAGCCAAAAGGACGTCGTCGGGAATCTTCCAATTTTCAATGGAAAAGGTTTGCGCCGGCAGTTTCGGGGTAATTTTCTCGAGAATAATAAAGTCAATGTTAGTTGTGAATTGTTTCCTTCTGGAACGGATCTGTGTTGTGACAGACTCTGTTGCCAGTTTTGGATGGCCCCCAACTCCATTCACGAGCAGGTTTACTTTGCTCCGTCTTAACCTGAGTAGTTGAGCCATTCTTTCCGTCATCAGATTAGCCTGTGATGCGCTGTCCAAAATTGCGCGTGCAAAGTGTTCCTTTCCATAACAATCGACCACCGATACCACTGCGGTAGGCATACATACGTTCTTCTCTCTCGCTCTTAAGGACATTATACATGCGAGCCACAACAAAGCTCCTACGCCACACACACCCTTCTCCCCTGCCTAGCCATGTATGTGACGTGAGCAAATATAAAAATACGTTTTTCAACACACTAACCTTGCTGGTGTGCCACGAAACTGCTACTTAAGGAAGCTAGAATATTTTCCTATGCAATCAATCCGAGTTTTTGGCGGAATTCCATCTGTAGCTCCTGTTTTGTGCGAAAATATAACCCCTCTTCACTTGGGGTTCCTTTCGAAACACTCTTTTTCTCGTTTTCATTGCACTTTTCAAATGCACCTTTTTCACACACCACTGCAAAAACACTCGCGAAAATTTAATCGTTTACTAACAAAACCTCAAATTTTCTGCCAATGTACAGATGACCAAAGGAAAATGTTTGGAAACTCTCATTTGTGCGTTTGAATTTTCACTTCAGATTTCAGTTTTTCCTAATGTAAACAAGCGAGTCGGTGCCTAGCAACGTGGCTTCCGCATATCTTCACCTTAAAGACACACAGCATAACGCGTCGGGTTGACTGACAGCGGTCGTAGCGGATATAACAGTTTCAGCCTGGTCTTCTTCATACTGGGTTACGTTCACAGAAGCATGTGTTGGTGTTCTGGCTGATCTTGAATCAGTGTACGTGGATCGAGGTTGACTCTCATCATAACCAGGATGAATCATAGTGTGGTGTCGTTTACCACATACTCTGCAGCTGTCTTGGGACGGACAATCACGGACGAAATGGGTTGCACGAAAGCAGTTCAAGCATAAACGTTTCGAGTTGATAACGTTCAACCGGTCGACAGGGGACATTTTAGAAAACTTGAAACATTTCAACAGCGGGTGTCGCTGCTCGCAGGCATGACATTTCAGAACATTGTTTGAAGCGTAGCTTGGCGAATTATTTCGAGCGGCGAATTTCGAAGTGGACACATGTGAACATACAACTGGTTGCGATGCGATAAACTGTTGGTTTACTGAGATGGATTCCAATACACGATTTCTTCGATGCAGAAACTCGACGAGATTTTTATAAGTAGGTTGCCTCAGAATAGATGCGTGATCCTCCCAAGCCTTAAGCGTGTCATCATGTAAACGTGTACACAGCAAATGTTCCAAAATGGTGCTCCATTGATCAGTTGGCTCCCCCATTTGATTCAGCCCTTTCACATGCCTTTCGAAAACGTCGACGATCTTGTGGAGCGAAGTTGCGGTTTCACATTCCATTCGAGGAATATCGAATAACGCTTGTAAACGTCTTTTTTTCATTAGATATTCGTTTGAATATCGGTTTACTAGCATATCCCAAGTGGATGCATAGTCTGCAGCACTAATATCAACCGACTCGATTAGCTGAGCTGCTTCACCCTTCACCGATGCCCTCAGATAGTGAAACTTTTGAATGTCGGGAAGGTCAGGGTTTGTGTGAATGAGCGCATGGAATGTGTCAAAAAACACACGCCAATCCTGGTCACGGCACCAAATTTATGTTGGACCCTGTTGTGTTGGATTCTTAGGTCTGGCGATTTCCAGGTTCGTTATTCGACGAGTCGGTAAGTAAAAGTCAATCGAACGAATCTAAATAGCGGCTACCAGAGATTGCCGGAATAATCGCACGAAATGATCAGGCGCACAAGGATCCGGAAATTAATTCAAATAAGTCGCACTACTATACTTTATTGAAACAATTCTAGCTCGAATAACTGGTTATATTTCAATCAAACGATCCGTTCACTATGGCGATATATTTCAAACTACTAACTTCCCTTTCAGTACAGCATTCGTTGGCTACCGTCTTATTAGTTTGTATGCATGTATGCGAAAATTATAATTTTCCCTTTGAGGGTTCGGCACCCATGCTATAAAATAAACGAATTCAAACATGGACTAATGAAATTTTCTGACATCGTGGACTTAATTTTCACAGCTTTCAATGTTTCTGATCCTCTTAAAAGCCTTCTGATACGTTTTCTCTCTATAGTGCAAACATTTTTGAAGCAGTTGACTACTAAATGGCCCCTCCTTGCAGCGATCGTATCCTTCGATGGCTAAGTCATCGAACGAGGTCACCGATTCGATCACTGTTCTACAGTGGAACAGCAGAAGTATCCTCCCGAAAATCGATTCCTTTAAATTTTTACTAAATAGTTTAAAATGTGATGCTTTCGCATTATGTGAAACTTGGTTAACTTCCGATATAAATCTCAGCTTCCACGACTTTAATATAATTCGTCTGGATCGAGAAAACTCCTATGGAGGAGTACTTTTGGGGATTAAAAAGTGCTATTCTTTCAACCGAATTAACCTCCCTTCGACACCAGGCATTGAAATTGTCGCTTGTCAAGTTCTAATCAAAGGCAAAGACCTTTGCATTGCTTCCATCTACATTCCTCCTAGAGTTTCGGTAGGGCACCGAACGCTTTGTAATATCACGGAATTCTAACTCGCATGGTACGGTATGGGGTTGTCTTCACGATGATAATAGATCAACATTAATCCAAGATCGTTGCGACAATTTCAACATGACCATCTTAAACACGAGAGAAATGACGCGGATTCCTACACCACCAGCCCGCGCAAGCGCGTTTGACTTATCGCTATGCTCGACATCGCTACAGTTAGATTGCATGTGGAAGGTGATCCCTGATTCCCGCGGTAGCGATCATTTGCCTATCGTGATTTCAATTGCTAACGGTTCAAGACCATCAGAAACTATCAATGTCTCGTATGACCTCACACGGAACATCGATTGGAAGAGTTACGCGACCGCGATATCCGCTAAAATCGAATCCACTCAAGAACTTCCTCCGGAGGAAGAGTACAGGTTTTTGGCTGGCTTGATTCTCGACAGTGCGAATCAAGCTCAGACTAAAGCAGTACTGTTGGTGACCCAACAAATAATAGACCGAGATATTGCCGGCTCCGTATTCAGATTTATTGAATAAAAAGTTCCTGAAATTGGACGGCTATCTTAATTCATTGTTCTTTAGTAAGACCCTGCGCTAACTTACGTTTAGTGATTCTCGGTCTGCTTGCCAATTTTATCGGTTATCTGGCCTACACCTATTCTTCGCCCAGGAAACTGCGATGTTAACAAATCATAGATTTAAGTAGATTTAAGTACATAAGTAAATTTAAGTAGGTTTAAGATTTCAATTCAGATTCCAATTTAGTTACCTTTACGCTCTCGATTAGTTCACGGCAATGATTGTTTTTATGATAGGTTAATTCCATTTAGCATTAATTTTAGGTTAGTTTTATATATCGCTACGTAGTTGCAAGCCTGATTTTCAAGCTCTTTTTACTTCCCTTCATAATCCTCCAAATGTCAATTTGGCTCATGGTTGAGCTCATGTTGGTTGTTGCCCCGTTTTCCCAGGGGTTTGTGTTGCTCGACATTGCGCAGATAACACTCCCCCCGGAGTGCGACCAGATCCTCCTTGGTCTGCACTAGCATCAACGCCAATGTCGAGTACCGCCAACTTCACCGCTGGACGTTCATATATCCCGTTAACTGTTTGAACTGTAGCTCGTCTCACCTGTCCGTCTTTGGAGTAACTTACAGCAATCACCCTCCCCTTTGGCCAGCTGTTCCTTGGAGACTTCGAGTCAACAATAATCACCATGTCGCCAACTGCAATCGGTTTAACGAGGTTGAACCACTTGGTCCTTCGAGTCAGAGTTGGAAGGTAATCGGCAAGCCAACGGTGCCAGAATATATTGGCCATCGTTTGTGACATCTGCCAGCTACGCTTCAGTACAGTGGAAGAATCGTCGAAGAGAGCGAGAGGCTTTAGTCCATCAGAAGACCCCAGTAGAAAATGATTTGGCGTGAGAACGGATGCATTTTCATCATCGAGTGGGATGTGCGTTAGCGGCCTTGAGTTGATAGTGTTTTCTATTTCTACCAACGCGTTCCTCAACACCTCGTCGGTTGGTAATGTAGGTAATTTCATCTGTTGGAGGTTATTTTTAACCGTTCGAATCATCCGCTCCCACGCACCACCCATATGCGGAGAGGCTGGGGGAATGAATTTCCATGCTGTGTTTGGAGATACTATTTCGGCAATTAGTTTTTCCTTGTTTATTTTTTGCAATTCACTGGTGAGTTCCTTGGATGCACCTTGGAAGTTTGTACCTCTGTCGCTATGAATTTCTACAGGAACACCACGTCTGGCCTTGAAGCATCTTAGGGCCATGATGCACGAGTCGGTACTCAACGAGTGGGCGAGTTCGATGTGAATCGCACGAACCGTTAAGCAGGTTATCAGTACTCCCCATCTTTTTTCCGTTCGTCGTCCTAGTGATACAGTCATTGGGCCAAAGTAGTCTATTCCTACGTAAGCAAATGGCCTAGTGAATGCTGCGAGTCTGGCTGCAGGAAGATCTCCCATCGCGGGAGCACACGGGGCGGCACGTTCTAACTTACAGCGTTGGCAGTTTCCTCGAAGTTTCCTGTACATTGTTCGAAGTTTTGGTATGTAAAAACGAAGCCGAAGCTTATTGATGGCTGTCTCGTGATTGCGATGGAGGAGATTTTGGTGGTAGTACTGAACGATAAGCTGGGTGATATGATGTGTTGGAGAAAGTATTATTGGGTTGTGAGATTCTAAGTCGGTGTTTGGACAAGCACTGGTCCGACCCCGGTTACGCATAACTTTCTTGTCATCTAGGTAGGGAGATTCACGAAGTAGCCGACTCTTTGCTGGGAGCCTCGGATGTATGTTACCATTTGCTGTTTTCAGGACTGCGAATTCCTCTGGATACGCTTCTTTTTGAACTTGTCGAAATAGAACATTCTCAGCTTGCAACAACTCTTCCTGCGTTAGTGGATAAATTCTGCAAACTTTCTGCCGCTTCTTGTTGCTCCTCGACTGGCACCTGCCCACGAGAGCTTTGAACCGATTGACCGCACGTAGTATGAGGGCTGTCACTCTATGTAATCGTACCCAGCTGGAGAATTTTGTGACGTCAATGATCCGTATGGTTGCTTTTGCATGCAGCAGCAAATGAGGTCGAATTTCTTCATCAGTGCTACCCAAACTCGCTGGCATTGCAGGCCACTCATTTGTTGGTCGATATACAATATAAGCGCGAATACCAATGGACGATCTTCCACCTTGTGGTGGGATAAAGAGTGCTCAGAGCTGTACGTGGAGAAGTTCATTGCATATAAGGCCATCCGGGAAGACGGGTTGCCCGCTAGCTATCAACAGTACGCGTCGTTAGAAAGGCGAATGAAGAGTCTAATGAAAGCCAAAAAACGCAGTTATTGGCGCCGGTTCGTCGACGGGTTAACGAGAGAAACAGCGATGAGCACTCTTTGGGGTACGGCTCGACGTATTCGTAACCGAAACAGTACCAACGAGAACGTGGAATATTCAAACCGTTGGATATTCGCTTTCGCCAAGAAGATCTGTCCGGACTCTTTCCCAGTACAGAAAACGTACCGCGCCGCGTCTCCTTACGATACCGCGAACGAAACACCGTTTCCGATGGTGGAGTTCTCACTTGCTCTCTTGTCGTGCAACAATAACGCCCTAGGGTTAGACAGAATCAAATTCAACTTGTTGAAGAATCTGCCTGACACTACAAAAAGGCGCTTGTTGAACTTATTTAACAAGTTTCTTGAGGGTAATATTGTCCCTCATAACTGGAGGCACGTGAAGGTCATCGCCATCCAAAAACCAGGAAAACCAGCCTCCGAACACAACTCGTATCGACCAATTGCAATGCTGTCCTGTATTCGGAAGTTGTTCGAGAAAATGATCCTATCTCGCCTCGACAATTGGGTTGAAGCAAATGGCTTACTGTCAGATACACAATTTGGCTTCCGCAAAGGCAAAGGGACGAACGATTGCCTTGCGTTGCTTTCTACAGAAATCCAAATGGCCTATGCTAGCAAAGAGCAGATGGCATCAGTCTTCTTGGATATTAAGGGGGCTTTTGACTCAGTTTCTATCAACATTCTGTCAGAGAAGCTGCACTAGCATGGTCTTTACCGATTTTAAATAACTTTTTGCTAAACCTGTTGTCTGAAAAGCACATGCACTTTTCGCATGACGATTTAACAACATCGCGATTTAGCTACATGGGTCTTCCCCAGGGCTCATGTTTAAGTGCCCTGCTGTACAATTTTTACGTGAATGACATTGACGATTGTCTTGCCAATTCAACTTGCAGACGACGGGGTGGTCTCTGTTACAGGACCCAAAGCTGCCGATTTGCAAGGACCATTGCAAGATACTTTGGACAATTTGTCTGCTTGGGCTCTTCAGCTGGGTATTGAGTTCTCCACGGAGACTACTGAGTTGGTTGTTTTTTCTAGGAAGCGTGAGCCGGCGCAACTCCAGCTTCTATTAATGGGTGCAACGATCAACCAGGTTTTCACATTTAAATATCTCGGGGTATGGTTCGACTCTAAAGGTACCTGGGGATGTCACATTAGGTATCTGAAACAGAAATGCCAACAAAGGATCAATTTTCTCCGGACAATAACTGGAACATGGTGGGGTGCCCACCCAGGAGACCTGATCAGGTTATACCAAACAACGATATTGTCCGTGATGGAGTACGGGTGTTTCTGTTTCCGATCCGCTGCGAACATACACTTCATCAAACTGGAGAGAATCCAGTATCGTTGCTTGCACATTGCCTTGGGTTGCATGCACTCGACCCATACGATGAGTCTCGAAGTGCTGGCGGGCGTTCTCCCGCTTAAAAGGCGATTTTGGGAACTCTCATATCGATTACTCATCCGATGCGACATCTTGAACCCGTTGGTGATTGAAAACTTCGAGAGGCTAGTCGAGCTTAATTCTCAAACCCGATTTATGACCTTGTACTTCGACTACATGGCACAGAGCATCAATCCTTCTTCGTATAATCCCAACCGCATCCGTCTCCTAGATACTTCTGACTCTACTGTGTTCTTCGACACATCCATGAAGAGATTCGTGGAATCCCGCCGGACCATATACGCCCGCAAGTGATCCCCAATATATTTTATAATAAATTCCGAGAAGTCGACTGTGACAAAATGTTTTACACTAACGGGTCAAATCTCGATGGGTCCACTGGCTTCGGTATCTTCAATGATAATGTCACCGCTTCATTCAAGCTCGATGATCCTGCTTCAGTTTACGTCGCCGAATTAGCCGCTATTCAGTATGCCCTTGGGATCATCGACACATTGCCTACAGATCACTACTTCATCATTTCGGACTGTCTCAGCTCTATCGAGGCTCTTCGTGCGGTGAAGCCTAAAAAGCAATTCCCGTATTTGCTGGGGAAGATACAGGAGTCTTTGCGCAAGTTATCTAAAAAATCTTACCAGATTACCTTTGTTTGAGTCCCCTCTCATTGCTCTATCCCAGGCAATAAATAGGCCAACTCTTTAGCAAAGGTGGGCGCATTAGATGGTGACATACGAAAGACCAACCTGCTTCGAAGATTTTTTTTAGTATATGTCGTCAGAGGACACTCAACAGTTGGCAAACCTCGTGGAGCAATGGGGAACTTGGACGATGGCTACATTCCATTATCCCAAAGGTATCAACTAAGCCTTGGTTCGGGGGGATGGATGTGGGTCGAGATTTCATACGTGTAATGTCCTGGCTTATGTCCAACCACTACACATTGGATGCGCATTTGCGGCGTATTGGGCTTGCAGAGAGCAGTCTCTGCGCTTGTGACGAGGGCTATCACGACATCGAGCACGTTGTATGGATGTGCGCCGGGTATTGTGACGCCAGGTCTCAGTTAAAGAATTCCCTTCGGGCCCGAGGTAGACCGTCCAATGTTCCAGTTTGTGATATTCTGGCAATTCGCGATTTCCCCTAGATGTCCCTTAATTATACTTTCATAAAAACGATAAATATCCCAATTTAGCCCCTCTCTTTTATTTCTCGTTTTTAGAAGTTTCCTCCTGCCTTGTGGAACCGATCAGCTCCAGAGTGCCACTATGTAACCGCCGTCGCCCTTACCACTATGCCTGCATAGAAGGAAACTGAAGCGAGAGCGACTCTAGCTCTGATAACTTTTGAAGGCGTACCCGCGGGTCCGAAGAATACCATCCGCCAATCCGACCTACTAGACTGAGGCGCTAATTTGTTTCGCTGATCTCCCGTTTGCCCGAAAGTTGGAAGTTTTGCTCTTCTCTCCCGGTCATTATATACGCCTTCTCTCCCCTGCCCTTGATACAACTGCTGCTACACTGATGTGGAAATAAGCCCCCCTCTGAATATCTTGACCAAGCATAAGCCTTCGTTAAAAAAAATCAAATTTGTCTTCTGTATTCCTAGTTTTAAGATAGCTGTAATTTTTACTTTTTGTTAAAACTATTGTCCTCCGTCTTGTAAATAGAATTGTATCCCTAGTTTTAAGACATCGGTGAAATTTCTCATAAATATTTATTCCCTCTTTTTTGTATCAAACTATATTGTTAGTTTTAAGATAACTGTAAAATATTTCGTAAAAAGCTACTCCCCCTCTTGTACATCAAACTGAATTACTTGTTTTAAAATTTTTCATAAAAAAATCTTTTGCCCCCTCTCTTGTATATAGAATCTTATTTCTAGTCTTAAAATAGCTGTAAAGTTTCTCTCCTTTATAAAAAAATATTTCAACATTGTAACCTCCTAGTTTTAAGATATCTAAAATGTAAAAACAAAAGAATTTGGCACCGCCAAGCTAACGCATTTGTGTCTATCAAATAAACGAAATTAATAAAAAAATTGCTAATTCTTGGAGAAAAATCTCAAACAAACAGAATGTAAGTTTGTCGTATAATAATAATTGTTGTGTCCCGTCGCTGTGCCTTTGATATTGCGAAATCAACGCTGTTACGAACGTTAAAGTGTTCAAAGTGGCTTAGTTCCTGCTTTAATAGATGAAGGACCACGGATCATATTAAATTACCAGCTGTGATAATTGCCTTAAAAGTGATAATTGCTCGCCCGATCATCAAAACGCTCAGTTATTTACAACTTTCATCTGTACTAGCCGCACGACTGTTATAGACAATAGAAGTGAAACACTGCTCACTACCAAAGCTGTCGAGATGACCTGCCGAAAATGTGCTGAATATATTAAACCGGACGAGAACGGAATTTCGTGCGGTGGCTTTTGCTCAGATCGGTATCACGCAGAATGCGTTGTGTTAACTCCCGCCGAAGTGATGAGCTGTAATAAGCACCGGAATATTCACTGGATGTGTACACCATGTACGGAAATTTTTAACGACGTTTGTCACATTCAAGCATTTCGTGATAAGCGCGAGCTGTTGTCCGACGCTGCTGCCATAATTCCTGTCCGCACTCCATCTGTTGCTTGTCACACACAATCGCAAACGGAAGAATGTGCTTCGGGTTTGTTTGAGGAGGTGCGTAAAATGAAATTGCAAATTGAAGGTGTTCAGCAAGCTGTAGCCGAAATTTCACGCTCGCGCTCTAATCTGCCTGCACGAGAGGATTCTTTTTCGGTTCAAACATCTCCTTTATCGTCAACAAGGTTAATGCACGGTACCCGGAATGTAATCAACTATGCCCATTCATCACCGTCTAGTACATATAACGTACCTCTATGTTGGCTATTCTTCACACGAGTCAAAAATTCGACGAGCGAAAAAGATATTTTCAATATGGTTACTACCGCACTGGGGCATACTGCTATAGTGGTGAAGAAACTGGTACCTGAATGGAAGGAAGAGGCTTCGATGCCTTTTATTTCATTCAAAGTTGGAATCGATGCTAAATTAAAACGAATCGCTCTTCGCCCATCGACATGGTCACATGGAATTTGTTTTCGGGAGTTTCACAATCAATACGGAGTGTGGGATCCGAACGATTCGCGTTAATTTTGAAATTTGACCTATTTTATGATTGTTGTGTAAAGTAACCTGTAAACTGTTGAATCGTTGGTTGTTTTTGTATATGCCTAGACTTAAGAAATTTTAGTGATGGTGCGAAATAGTATAAGTTTTATACGTTAAACAGTAATCTGTATGCGCTTGTCGCAAAGATGAAACTAAGTAAATAGATATAAATAGATATAATAAAATCATTCATTTAATAATAAAATTTTATTCATCTGGATTCATATTTACAGAAATGGAATATTCTTCAAGCCTCTAACTTGTTTGACAGAAACCGGTCTTTCCATATTGACGTAGGGAGCACGGATTGATTTTGTGGATACAGTTAAGTAGACAATTTAAGTTTTGTTCCATGTTTGTTGTGTCAATAAAGCTTCAACTTGTTCCATAAAACTAAAAGAAAAGCGTCTAAAAATATTGTAATATCACATGAAATCTATCGTCACAATCAATATGTCTCATAAGAATTTTACTTCACCCATTAATGCCCATGTTGTTTGTGGACAACAACGTTTTTAAACAGGTATAACTTTTGATTAAGGCAAAATTTGTTCGCAAAAACAAGTAACTATTGCCTTTCATTTGAGTACTAATAGATTCAAGGACCTGAAGAACTGAAGTTATTGCAATTAGTCTGATTGGATTTTGATGGAGCAGTGCTGCCAGGAACAGTTTACGTTGACGACGGAGAATGAATTTTTCAGATATCTTCGTTATGTTGCAATATTATTGAAAATTGATCAAACTTATCAATTTAGATTGTTTTTGGCTACATTTTTCACGTAATTGAACTATTGTAAATATTCTAGGAGAATTGTATTGAGCATTGGAAGCTAAAAATTGAGCAGCTTCTAGCACTGTGACTTCTCGAAATGTCCGGTAAGACCATCGATTCGTGAAGTTGAGCATATGCTGAAGGTGAACATGAAGCTCAACGTAGCAGAAGTTAACGCTATGCAATTCCATCATCTACGTCATGCTGGTTACTGATTATGTTCAAAAACATTAGTCGAGCAAAATTATTTGCTACCCAGAACAACTTGAAGCACGTTGTCTAAAATAATGACATTTTATACAGCATCCCAACATATATAGATAATGACAATATTGAAATAAATTTACATGACCTGGCACACGTACTAGCTTCGCCGCTATTAAAAAACTCATGTCAAAATACGTAGAGGTGGGTAGTGTTAAGGAAGATGCTTAGAGGAACTTCTTCCCGGAAAAGGGCGTCCGTGTGGTGAGAATGCGTCCGACCAAGCCTACACCCTCCTACTTGAAAATCTCTTGTAAATCAGTTCAAAATATTGCGTATTCTCAGCGAACACTTGTCACGTACGTAGGGCAGAAATTGAGCAGCTTCTAGCACTACGAGGGAAGCACCTTTATTTATGAAAAAAGGCTTTTCGTGTTTCTTGACCCCACCGTTTTCAAGAAAAAATGGTTTTGAAACCCTACATGCATGAGAAAAAAGTTGGACATGAAAGGTTTAAAATGTATTACCTAAAACCAATAGCTCTAAACGGCAATTCATATAGAATGTAATCAAAACCATCTCTCGAATATTTATGTGATTTGCATATAAAAGTTATGTGAAAAGCTATATGGAAAATAATTATAAGTGTTTTCAGATAAATTTTACGGGATTTCTGGGTTCAGTGTAGGTATACTTATACTACTAGTGAAAAATCGCAGCAATCGTCGACTGTAGACGCAAGTGATTTTCGTTATCCTTGAAAAATTTAGTTTTCATCGCCTTTCAATTGTGAATTTTCGATATTTTGGACCATTTGTGATTGCTTCGATCAAATAAATTCAAAATTCGGTTTCATCGTAGTATGATTCGCTTCATAGCTCGAAGTGCGGCCGAAATGTGCGTTCCGGTTATCAAATTGAGTTGCAGAGAAAGTGATGTGTAGCACGTTACGCTTCCGGCAGCGACGTAGAACGTTTTTTTGCAGTACACAGGATATAGAAAGGATCTTCGCATACTGGATACCGGTGAGACTATTTCATGCACCTTTTCCAAGTATTGTAAATATCATGGAAATATGGCCTGCATTAATCTCCAGCTTACATTTTTTTTGCCTTTTAATATCTCCGTCATCTATGAAAACTGTTTCGGTTCCGAGCGTTTTCTTTAATCAGATGATAGGACTATTATGAAATCAAAACGTTTGTAAGGACGTGGCCAAGTGTGTGGAGATTAGCTGGTCAACGTCATTGTAGACCGTGGCGAAGTCTGTTATAATAATGGATATCCTCAAATCTGCAACTCCATCTACGATTTGTGCAGGTGTTCGTGCTATGCTTTGCTATGCCGTGCTACTTACCAGCTGGTATCGTTTATTGCTACGCTACCATGACTGTCCAGCGCTAGTTGATATTGTCTTATGGCATATTCGTTTTTGACAGTGCACTACACCGGTGTAGTCGGTGCTACATTCATTCAAACTTGGGAGTAATCAGTCTATCTCTTTCTTTGCACTACACCGGTGTAGCACCAAGAAAAAACGAAAACGCCATTAGTTCTGAGTTTGAGGCTGGTGGCGCAAATAAAAATCTAAACCCGCACCTGGTCTTATTGTTTCGTTCGACACTGTAAATAGTGGGTCTTAGCTGAAAAGTAACTATTCGCGGATGTTATGAATCACTAATAGCATCTTTACGATTATTATCAAAAGTTAGAATCATTAGAATTTAAGTTATTATCGCGCGTGTCTGGCTTTTGTCTATAAGTTTCATATGTACTTGTACTTGTTTCAATTGTATGTGGCGTCCCAGACGCAGGGAACTCCTGAACACGTGAGAAATATATCTGATCATATGTCAGATAAGTTCTATGTATTCCAGAAGCATTGTGTGGCTCGTGGCGGGTTCGGTTACATTGTAATAATCGTGAAGCCGGATCGGTACGACTTACCTTCTCGTGTTAGTGGATGCCATAACTATCAAAGTCAATTTGGCGGGAGATCCGGTATGTCTGTCAACTCAGCCAGTAGAGAAGCTAATTAAAACACATTTTTTATATCAAAATATTCGATTTACTTCTCTAGTTTTAAGGTTGAAACTGTCTGACAGCTTATACATCGTATTGCAACTGGTATCGCTTACTACTATCACGATGGAATAAATACTAAACACTTCAGAGTATAATCGTGAAACAATCTCATTGGACTTTCTTCATGTCAACAAGCGGCAACCATTGCTCATTCATGCGATGTAACGATTCTCACGCTCTCACGCTTCAAATCGAAGCAGTCATTTATCTATCCTACGCTGCTGCTAGGTGCTAGGTAAATATTTTATCATTTATCACTTTTCCTTGGCTGCCGCGTATTTTACTTGAGCATCATTGAGACATGAATTTCTTAAATAATTAATCATTACAACTCTGGGTGTAGGTAAAATACATCTTGTAATACCGTAGCTAAGTGTCTCGCCTAAACCACAAACGACTCACTTAGTAATAGGAATATTGAACTTTAATTTTACAACGGTCGACGCTGACTGGCCCGCTCCGTCATTTCTATAGCTTGGTAGGTCTCGTCCGGTGCAGCAACAGGGTCAGCGAATAGAACTTCCGGGCCAGGCTGCGCTTGTTGGCCGAACCGGCCTTCAGATGAATCCGGTTGACGTTTTCGTCCAGACTTTTGAGATCCTTCTCCAGCGACATGAGGGAAATTTCCTCCGCCAGGTTCGAGTGCGAATTTGATAATTTGTTATTGACGGTAAGGTTTGTGCTTCGTTGGTGCTGCGGTTGTTGCTGCTGCTGCTGCTGCTGTAGATTGTTGTTTCCATTCTGGTGGTTGCAGGTAGACGATCGTTGAAAATAGGCCGATCCTTCCCTAGTATGGATGAGGGATAGAAATAAAAAAGCGTTAATTTATCTGGTGTTGTTCGTAACTTAGAATTTTATATCTACAGAGACCCAAGCAGATGAGTAAATTTTTCAATATCTATCTATGTACATACAGATTTGAGTTCAAAGCATTTTATTTACAATAGCTCAAAAGTAAAATCGATTCTAACTATAATGACCGTTTCAAAAATTCGTAACTTTGTCTAGCTGGTTTTATAAAACAGAAAAGCGTAGAAGCTCATGTATTTATCATATCAGTAACGTCTTATAATCACGGCCGTAGCTTGGTCTTTTGGCGCCCTTGGCGGAGTCTCCGTTTTACGCAGCCTTGTTGTTTACTTTGCTTTATTTTTTCAATTAGACTTTCGAACAATTATTTGGTGTGTGCTTTAACATGGCATACTTTTTTTGTTTTTATTATAGAGGTTTTAAAATTAGGATCATTCGATCCTTTTTCGGATTAGAAAAATCTCTTTTTAAAGAAAATCTAGAAACTTTACGTGCGGGATTAGGAATCAAACCCAGATGAATTGCGTACAATACAATCGATTTACCAGTCCGCTTTCTCATCTTGCTCAATTCAGAAGCCAGAAATCGCTCTGCTGTTATAGTAGGGCATATACACCCAGGTTTTTTACGCGGTTTTTTAACGCGGATTTTCCAATTAACGCGGTTTTTTTACGCGGATTTTCCAATTAACGCGGGTTTTTTACGCGGATTTTTCAATTAACGTGGTTTTTGCAAATCAATTTCTGGCACCTACTCTTCAAGACCATTCCAAAAATATCCATATTGATTGAGTTATAGCGAATTTCGCTAAACCGAAAGTCGCCATCTTTGATTTCAAAATGGCGTCAAAGATCAATTTCTGGCACCTACTCTTCAAGACCATACCAAAAATACCCATATTGATTGGGTTATAGCGAATTTCGCTAAAACCGGAAGTCGCCATCTTTGATTTCAAAATGGCGTCAAAAATCAATTTCTGGAATCTACTCTTCAAGACCATTCCGAAAATACCCATATTGATTGGGTTATAGCGAATTTCGCTAAACCGGAAGTCGCCATCTTTGATTTCAAAATTACGTCAAAAATAAATTTCTGGCACCTACTCTTCAAGACCATTCCGAAAATACCCATATTGATTGAGTTATAGCGAATTTCGCTAAAACCGGAAGTCGCCATCTTTGATTTCAAAATGGCGTCAAAAATCTATTTCTGGAACCTACTCTTCAAGACCATTCCGAAAATACCCATATTGTTAGGGTGAGGGCCATAAGGAATCTTCCAGACCCGTCTCTTCCATCTTTCCGAAAATCTTCTAAGTCTTTTGCATTCAAAAGGACTTAGAATATTTTTTGCAAAAACCGTGTTAATTGCGAAATCCGCGCAAAAAAAAACTTTCAAAAATATTCTAAGTCTTGCCGATAGTTTTTTTTTGCGCGGATTTTCGAATTAACGCGGTTTTTTAACGCGGGTTTTCCAATTAACGCGGTTTTTTTACGCGGATTTTCCAATTAACGCGGTTTTTTCTACGCGGTTTTTTTACGCGGCACGTATCCCCCGCGTAAAAAAAACCTGGGTGTAATCAAATTTACCCGTGTGCCGCTTTGTTTATTTGCAAAAGCAAAAATTAATTCTTTCTACCTAGTGTGCGAAACGTGAATAAACGACAAGTGACAACGCAAAGCAAATTTAACCTCGTTGCTGGTCAACTGTGTTGCTGTTGACTTCTCGAAATGTCCGGTAAGACCATCAATTCGTGAAGTTGAGCATATGATGAAGGTGAACATGAAGCTCAACATAGCAGAAGTTAACGCTATGCAATTCCATCATGTACGTCATGCGGGTTACTGATTATGTTAAAAAAACATTAGTCGAGCAGAATTATTTGCTACGCAGAACAACTTGAAGCACGTTGTCTAACGTAATGACATTTTATACAGCATCCCAACATATATAGATAATGACAGTATTGAAATTAATTTACATGACCTGACACACGTACTAGCTTCGCCGCTATTAAAAAACCTATTTTAATCCACCTAGCGGTGCAATTGTGCCTTTCTCAATCATGAATCACGAGAATGTGTGCGTTGTTTATATTCATTAAAAGCTTTTAAATGCATATTTTACATTTTATTATTATACATCACATGACAACTATATACAGGAAAATAAATCATTATTCGAGTTCTAAAATTTTGAAAAAGAAAAAACAGCCACGGTAATATTGAACTAAAAAAGGTGCAAAATCGGCAGTCCCAAAAAGTCGATTTTTATAAAAAAAATTTTTTCGAGATAACATAAAATCTCGACGTTTCATGCATTTTAAAGATGTTTGGCATCAAAAATACGAATTCGATTTCTGAAATTTCATGGGGTCCCCCCTTTAAAAAAAAATTGAGTTCCGGCTTATATGGGAATTTCATATGTGACCGGACGATTTAGTCTATATTTCCGGACCCATATAAGCGATCCGTACGAAATTTTATAGACATCTGTGGGGGTATTATAGCTATCATTTGGGACTAAGTTTGTGAAAATCGGCCTAACCATTTCCGAGAAACTGATGCGAGTTCGTAAATTTTGAAAGATGGCCGCTTTTCCCGGGCACTTCCGGAACCGTCTATGGTGGTCAATGTAGTCAACGAAAGTTTGGTTGGCCGTCAGTGACCTAGAACAGCAAAATGAAGTTGTTTGAGAGACATTTTAGCGAAATTTTTACCTTTTTTGCTTTCATCGGAGTATCGGTTTGAATCACAATTTGCTATGTGTTCGCACGCCACAACCTGCAACTCCGGAACCGGAAGTCGGATCGGGATGAAATTAAATAGCCATTTACGGGGACGCAATACCTTTCATTTGAGGCCAAGTTTAGTCGAATCGGTCTAGCCATCTCCGAGAAACCGATGTGACTGTTATTCTGAATTTAGATACTTCCGCCGGGGCTTCCGGAACCGATGATGGTGGCCAATGTGGCCAAATAGACTTTGAATGGATGTTAGTGACCCAATACTATCAATCGAAGCAGTTGTGGTCATATTTTGGAAAAAAATTCACCTTTATACATTCATTGCAGAATTTATTAAAATCGACATTTTCTGCGTGTTCGTACTCATCACCCTGTAATTCCGGAACCGGAAGTCGGATCCATTAGAAATTCAATAGCAGCCTATGGGAACGTTGCACCTTTCATTTGAGACTAAGTTTGTCAAAATCGGTTCAGCCATCTCTGAGAAAAATGAGTGACATTTTTGGTCACATACACACACACACATACACACACACACACATACACACATACACACATACACACACACAGACATTTGCCGAACTCGACGAACTGAATCGAATGGTATATGTCACTCGGCCCTCCGGGCCTCCGTCAAAAAGTCGGTTTTCAGAGCAATTGCAATACCTTTCTATTGAGAAAGGCAAAACTCATGTCAAAATACGTAGAGGTGGGCAGTGTTAAGGATGTTCAGATGAACTTCTTCCCGGAACTTCACAACGGCGTCCGTGTGGTGAGAATGCGTCCGACCAAGCCTACTCCCTCCTACTTGAACATCTCATGCAAATCAGTTCAAGGCATTGCATATTCGCAACGAATACTGGTCACGTACACAGGGCTAATGCCTACGTGCCAATTATGTGATCAGCCGCTTCCTACCTCTGAATGGAACACTTATCTTGACTTTTTTATGACTTATACTTACTTGGTTTATAGAGCAGATCAAAATTTCAGCGCTCTCCTAAAGCTGGCGGAAGTCAGGAGTCTGTAGGTGACGGACAGGGTATTTTCCGGGAGACTTGGTAAAACCAGTTGTTCCGGAAGACTTACATGCAGATCGGTTCACTGAGTAGACGATTTATTAGAGAATTAAACCCGCCTCTATTATACAACAATCCGAAGCATTTTTTTGAATATGTATTACTCCACCAACCGTTTTATTAATTTCCGATGGTAAAAAACTTATAAAAAACCTAAAAATTGGATTTCCGAAAAATTCTACTGAAGTTCATTCGCGATAGTCACTCATTTTATGTACATTCCTTTCACAAATCTTGAACTCTATATTCGTGAAATTAGTTGACGCTAGGTATTTGCAGGCGACCGAGGAGACTGTATCACAGACTAACAGACATAACACTCGTAATCAATTCTTCGACCGCTTTAACCGTAATTTTAAATACATTTTTAGTTGGGAATGGGCCGCATATGCGATTATGATGTCACTGATATATGCGCTAATATAGGGGGATAGACCACTAGTGAAAAATTGTTCCAAGTCTGAGGGATAACCCTTTTGTAAATGAGTGGTTAGGACCGTGTATAAAAGGTGGAGGTATTGTGCTGATAAAATTAGCGAATCGATATTTTTTGAGGGAATTGCATCATACTGTTATGTCTGTTAGTCTGTGACTGTATATCAAAACCACTATATTGAAGAGACAAGCTTAAGGTGCTGTGACCTGGTTGGTGGGTTGTTGACAACAGTGCATATCGTTAGAGTTAGAATTTCCAGTCCAATCTCCGTTAAGACATTTCGGTTATGTCCCAGATATTGACCATTGTATGAAATGCCTTAACCTCACAAATTTGACAAGTGCTGGTCCTGTTGTTTACAGTTTGGACTTACCAAATTTGGATTCCATTAAAATAAGCTTAGTGCTAATAATTATTTCCCAACAAATTTTACTTCAAAACTACTTACCGTTTCAGAGAACAGTAGAAGTAATTGATAAACAAATAATTAGCTTCACTTATTAGGTCTTTCATATACATTTTCCCACAGTAGAGAAAGGCACAATTTAATTGTAAGGCGTTCTAGAGAACATTTATACTTCTAATAACATTATTCCCAATATATCATTTCGAAAATACGAATAATCTCTAAGTTCAGAATGTAATCAACAGGACCACTACCTGTCACATTTAATGCATGACGTCACTGTGCAGTGACCAATTGCACACTTACATTTTTGCACATGCGAATGCAACAAAGATGCTTTTATGATCTATTCGTGATCAAGGCTTTTCCATTCGTGATCAAGGTTTTTACGTATTCGTGTCAGTTGCTACCACAATCGATAGCATTCAGTCATGCATCTCCCGTAATTTCCTTCGTATTCTTGAAGTTTTATTTTGCGCCGTGTCCTGGCCCATGTATAAGGGCCATTCCACGCGAAGTGATCAAAAAAAGATGCAAACTTGAAATCGACCTTCACGGATTTGAATCAAATTTGGTGGAATTGTTCATCTAGGGCCAATATATAAAAACCCAAATTTTTGTGTCAATTGAACCACCCCTCAGGTCATGGGAGCACCCTCCGTTTTGACAAGTTGCCAAAACCCTTGATTTTCTTTTGATCATATCTCCGGTTCTATTGACTCTAGAATCAAACGGTTAGATGGCTTTTGAAGAAAATTATTCAAGGAGTCTATAAAAAAATAAATTTTTGGCGGCAGTGCTGCCAACTATGCGATTTTTCAGTTAAATATTAAAAATTAATTTTTCTCCCGATACATATATTTTAATTTTGAAAATTCTAATGCTATCGTGTTCCTCAGACATTTTTACATAAGAAACACTTATAATCTCAATATAATTTGACCGGATCCTGAGATACACCATTTTGAAGGTAAAAACTCGGATTTTCTCATATAAAATTCATTTTTAGGCCGAAATTGAGAAAATCTTCAAACGGTCATAAAAATCGACCCTGATCTGCTAGAAGCAAAACAAAAACGTAGTTTTTCATCATTTTTCGTCTACTTCACGAAAAATCATGTTTGAACTCACAATACTCAAGTTGGTTTTTTAGTGTTGTGTGCTTGCGATTTTATATGGGAAATTGCGATTTTCCCCTTCAATATGGTGTATCTCAGGATCCGCTCAAATTATATTGAGATTATAAGTGTTTCCTATGTAAAAATGTCTCAGGAACACGATAGCATTAGAATTTTCAAAATTAAAATATATGTATTGGGAGAAACATATTTTTTTATATTTAACTGAAAAATCGCATAGTTGGCAGCACTGCCGCCAAAAATTTATATTTTTATAGACTCCTTGAATAATTTTATTCAAAAGCCATCTAGCCGTTTGATTCTAGAGTCAATGGAACCGGAGATATGATCAAAAGAAAATCAAGGGTTTTAGCAATTTCTCAAAACAGGGGGTGCTCCCATGACCCGAGGGGTGGTTCAATTGACACAAAAATTTGGGTTTTTATATATTGGCCCTAGCTGAACAATTCCACCAAATTTGGTTCAAATCCGTGAAGGTCGATTGCACCTGCCTTGATCACTTCGCGTGGAATGACCCATAAATAAATTTTCCTTCAAAGTCTCAGACTTTCCGTTTGAAACCATACACATTGAACTCAGTCGGACCATATCTAGTCTTCTGTAAGATCAAAGCTAATTATTCTCATGATTTCGAAAAATAACTTCAGAATTGTACTATTCTGTCTGATGTAAGCAAATATCGTTCCTAGTAACAAGCCTTCTATGAAGGACTACCGCGTCTACATACCGACTCACAATGTTGAGATTGACACTGTGGTCATTGATTCGAGTTTGTTATGCAGAGATGTACTGAAATGGGCCATTGTAGGCCATTGCACTGGGAATTCTTATTGTAGAGAGAGTCCACATGATCTATTGCCATGCCCCGTACGCAAACAGCGCATGATGAATAGCGTTTCCTTAAAGTGCGCTTTTAGCACTTTTTTGCCAAAAACACTAAAAATAGCTACGCCATCCACCACGATAAATCTTCATGCTCTCTTAGATCAGAAAGAGTGACGATGACGATCAGTGGCGTAGCCAGGGAGAGGGGGTTGGTGGTTAAACCCCCCCTCCCCAAAAACAAAATTAATTGAATTGAAAAAAAAAATATTGGTGGTGACCAGTTTACTATAAAAAATATTTAATTTTTATTATTTAAATAATAAAAAATTGGAAGTACTGCGATGGGATGCATATGGAAGATGGAATGCGGAGACAACTCGGTAAAATGGTTCTAGAAACTAATCGTTCTCAACACGTCGCATTCAAAATCACTAAGAACGCGGTGA
>NW_026683301.1:0-104206 GCF_030247195.1 Topomyia yanbarensis | reverse complement strand
TTCTCTTGTCCTATTGTTTCATATTTAAATTTTCTACATTTTTTTGGTGTTTCTTTTTCCATTTCATCCAGGTTTTTTAGACTTTCTATGTTTTTCATGTATTCTTGTTTTACGTTTTGTTTTATATATTTTGTTTCATATTTTCCTTTCTATATTTTTACCATTCTTGCTGTTTCTTTCAAATTAGTCCAATTTTTAATATTCGTCACATTTTTTTAGATTCATTTCATCTTCTATTGTCTTTTAATTTTCGCGTTTTCTCTATCGTTTTATTTGTTTTTTTTTGTCATCCGTTTGTTCAATTGATTTTACTAAGTTTATTGAATTAATTTCACAAAATTTTAACCCTTTCGATTATTTTTGAATTTTGTTTCATATTTTTCAATAAACCTACTTTAGTATTTTCTACATCCGTATTTTTTCCATATTTTTCATTATTGGGTCTCTCATTTTCGACAAAATAATTTTTTTTTCTATTTTTTCGTTTTAGTTTCTTTATTTTGTTGTGCATTTTTCGTTCTTCATTTATCATGGTTTTCTTTGTATGGTTTTTTTTCTATATTCTTTAATTTTTATTTATTGTTGTGTTCTATTACCTTCAGCACTTTGCTTTTTGCCCATTTAAACAATTTTCAATTTTATGTTTTCCGTTTTGTTTATTTTATAATTTGAACATTTTTCCCATTATTTTATTTTGATCCTTTTGTATTTTGTGCATGTTTTCTGTTTTCCATTTCATCTAATTTTAAGTATTACTTTATTTAATATTTAACCCATTTATTTTTTCTAGCTTTTTCTTATTTTTCTTTATTGTAGTATTTTTATTTTTCCCCTTTCGTCTAGCATTTCCATTTTCTCCTATTTAAACCGTTTCGATTATACATGTTTTCTATGATTTTACTTTTGTCTGTTCTAGGGCTCTTTCCTCTTGTTCCTGTTTTCTCTTTTTTCCTTCTATCTATTCCGTCCAATTGTTTCTATTTATTTTTACTTCTATTATTGTACTTATTCAGTTCTAAATTAGTTCTTTAAATAAATATATATGTCCATTTTTTAATTTTCAACGCTAAACAATTTATTTATTCAATGATCTTTCTTAATTTTTTCTTTTATTTTGAACTATTTTCAACATTTTTCTCTCTATTTGTATGTTATTTTGTTGCAAATTTTTATATTTCAAACATTTTGTATTATTGTTATTTCTACGTCTAACTCCGTGGATCCATTACGTCCATTTTTATACTTGTTTACTTGTTTGTGGTTTTTTTTTTGTTATGTTCGTTATCCTCGCTGTTGTCGAATTTCCTGTTTTCCATACTTATGATATTTTATTTTTCATTTTGTCGTTTACCCGTTTTTTCATTATTTTAACCATTTTGCAATATTTTTCTTTTTCTTCAATTTTAGTCTAATTTTCTTCGTCTAATTTGATTGCTTAATTTATTCAATCTGTTTTATGTTACTCTTTATTTTTTTTAAACTTCAACTTTTCCATTATCTTAATTTTGTCCATTTTCTGTCGATTCTCCGCTTTGGGTTTTATATTTTGGATATTAGCAGGTTTTTGAGTATTTGCATGTTATTAATCTATTTACATTATTTTAAATGTCACTTTTCAGCTTTCTTGTTTTGTTCCATTTTAGCTACTTATTATTTTTTCTAGTTTGTTCCTTATTGATTTAATTTTTGCTTTCTTTTACTTAAATTCTGCCTCCATTGAATGTTATTTTTGCTTTTTTTAAATTTATTGTGTTTCTATTTTGTTACTGCAATTTGCATAATGTTGTAAATGTGAGTTTTTTTTAATGGTACTGCACCAAATATATAAATGCGGGGCTCGCAAAAATCAGTTTTCATGCATTCTTGTTTGTCCAAATTTTGATTATAGACTGCGCTGGTAGAAGAGTGGTAAGCGTGACTGCCACTTAGTCCAGTGGGTCTAGGTTCAATCTCAGACGAGGTCGATGAAATTTTCTGAGGTGAAAACACTTCACAAGGGAAGTAGAGCCGTTGGTCCCGGTCCATGTGTTGATGACCCGATATCTGGTTGTGGAAACACCTCTCTGGAGTCGGTGATAGATACTCAATGCGGATAGAGACCGACCAAAAATAAACGAAAAAAAAGCATTAAAAATCATTTGAATTTACAACACAAGACACATCTATAAATTATATTGAAAACCCTGGGTAATCAAAGGCTACCATGCGTCTCCTTCAGACACATCATGAAAAATCACCTTTTTTATACCTCGGGGCAGAAAGGGGCAAAACAAGATATTTATTTTCGGAAAGTGCACTAATTTTCAAGTATCATGAATGACAAGCGATCTTTCCGAACTGTTTCAAAAAAAAGTACAGCCACTTTGAATATTATAACTTTAATTTATTGCGCGATTTATTATTTGTTCCTCATGTCTGAGCGAGAAGAAAGGCTTGTATCAACTAAATCAAATGGCAACTATAAGCGAATAACCTTTAAAATGAAACCAGTTCAATCCTAATTGGAGTCTTAACTAAAAAGATATATTCATTTGAATAACTTAGGTTTGAAAACAGTGTTTCTCAGAATTGATCATCTATTTTATCTTTGAAGTTCTGTAAAAAAATCGAACTATCGGCCTCAGGACATTATATTTTGAGAAGACTTTATTCAACCTGTTAAGAAACAGGGAAAAATGTTAAATCATGAAAAATCTAAAATAAAATTTTGAGGTTTTGTCCGGCTAGGCGACACTGTGCGTTTGTGTGTTCGAAAAATTTACAATGATGGAGGGAGCCCTTATGGTGGACCCCCGGGCCCGCAATTTCTCTTTACAGCCCTGTACCAATATATGAACAGGGTCATGCGAGAATCGACGGTACTCCAAATTTATTCCGAAGCTTTTCAATGACTTACGTTCATTATCATAGTCGAATCGGCATTTGAATCCGATTAATCATGGGAATTCGTGGAAACAAAGCATTGCTGCATTCATACTCTCCTTTGTGAATAGTAATTTATACACGTTGTTCATCAACTCCTTCACCGCTCTTCCTTTTAAATGCATGAATGCAAGATGTATCATAAAGTAGAACTTTTTAACAAAAAAGTACCGTTGCGGAAAAACTGGAACCCAATGACACTCCAATGACATATTATTACGTGACTATGGTAAACTATGCAAACATTCTTAAACTAAAAATGTCCCAATTGCATACATACGTGGATTAGGAAAATTTTAATATTTTGTGTTACTGCCAAAGAATGTGATTACACACGGAAACCATTCCATTTTTATATACAGAGAAATCCAACAAAAGGTGCATAATGAGAAAAGCACATTTGCACTGATAGGTGAATTAAGAAAATTTTATTTTATTTTTATGTCAAAAAACCTTCCACAGAAAATAACCAACGAAATAACGCAAAAATCAATGCAATCCGTCATGTAGTTCTTGAGTTATGCGATAACATACGGACACCATTTCATTTTTGTATATAGAGATTTTTGTGGGGCCAGTTGCGCAATCCCGCCTTTTGGCGGGTTACATGTTTTGAGGTTAACCTGAAAAACCCGTAACTTTTGTAAACCGGCAATAAGTTTTTCGGTTTTCTCATCATAAAAACAGACTATTTAAATGTTTTGAAGGGAAATAAAAATTTGGGCAGTAGAGTGTTAAGGTACAGGTTGAGACTCCGCTGAATGGTTCCGGGCCTATAAACTCGACCTCGGAACCTTGTCTTGCCAAACTATCAGCTGATTCATTTCCTTGAATTCCACTGTGACCGGGCACCCAAAGCAAGCTTACTTCGTTATTCCCTGCCAGTTGCTTAAGTAAGACGATGCATTCCCATACTAACAAAGCATTAAGAGTTGCTAAGCTGTCTGAAAGGATACAAATCGTTGCAAATCTATATTGAAGTAGCTCAGCGGAAGCCATCTGAAACTAGTTTCATCGTCTGAGCAATATAAATGAAAAGTTGCTGTAGCAATACGAAGAAGTATATTCTGTTACAAATTAGATGACACTGTTTGGCCGGATTTAGCATTTTGTCACTATGCTGGATTCGGATGAGACAAGCGCAAAATCAATATTGTTATCTTGAAACCAGCAGAAGCATCAACCCTGCAAGCACTCCTTAGTTTCGTCATGTTTTAAACCGTCATGAACCTAAAGTGGCTTTGATCTATTTGTCCATAATTTTTCCGAATTAAGTCTTTGTATAAATCTAATTTTTCCAACCAAAACTTTTAACAATCTGATATAAATATTTTTCCATACCTGCACTAAACATTCCGATCCAACGCTGCGGTGCAATTCAAACCATCGGGCACAAATGCGCCACCAGCTCACTGTTCGTAAAACACTACCACTTTTCTACGTTTCGGAAACTTCGGTCACATAATTCCACTCACGAACCATTGGTAAACAATCGCTGTACTGGCATGTCGGACACATTTTCCACTTCACTTGCTGCCAGCCTTACTACAGAGATCTATTCCCAGTACGAAGTGCACAACACTCAATCGCTTTCACTCGTCAGTGCTTTCACAGCAGCCACTACTGTTTCGCTTATTTACCAGCTTCCGGATCCGTTTCTGGTGGAAAACTCGCACACTGAGCTGACGGTAAATTGTGTTATTTCTGCTTCGTCATTTCTACGCGATGCTCCTGGGACATAACCCCTTCGACTGGTGGCGACCGATCCTGACGACGGTGTTTGGGTGTGGGGCTAGTAGCCGTGTCTGCACGATTGACCCCTTTTTCCCGGAAACAACATAACCCGAGCAAAGCTTATTGCCCTTGCTTCGTCATACGGCTTGGCACAGATTCCACAAGAATACGCGGAGAATCAAAACACCGAACTGATTGCACAGTACACAGAATAGTAATCCACACAGGCAAAGAAACGTGGAATTGGTTTTCTCGTAGGCCTACTTTCACTTCTGTTTGCTCATCCACCTCAACATCTACGCAATGTATCACAGCCTCGTTTTTTATCTCTGACTTATTGAAACCGAAAAATCTCCATCCAAATCGCCTTGTCAGCAAAACGGTACACTTCAAACCACAAAATAATCCTCCAAAGCTCTAGCCCCTAGAGATCCATATCCTGTCTGTTTTCAATATCTGTTTTTCCAGTTTTCATTTGGTGCCAAAATCCTGACACCGACACGGACAGCAAAGGTGGCAATATCTGCTCGCAGGTGAATCAATTACAAACCATCACACATTTTAACGCACACTATACACCCACCCTCGCACTAGCCTTTGCTGTAGGTACATAAAACGCTAGAGTTTCTCCATCGGTGATGATGAAGCTGATGATGGCGATGAAATGCAATGGAGCTTCCCAACAGCTGCTATTGCTGCTGCTAGCTATCCTGTGCTAGATAGATACTGAAGCAGTACCGAATGCGGGTTTCCCGGGTTTCTAAAACTGCGTCCAAATCGTTCCGAGTCCTCACAGCAACTGTTAGATTGCGAACGGTGCTCTCGGTTACCATCAGCTGGAGCCAAAACGATGATGATGCGATGGCTGCTGGCTGTCCCTTTGCTCCCACGAACGAGCAAAGGATGGCATGGCCCTCTCCGATTTTGCTCCCAGCTAGTGCCATATCCTGGCCATCCGGCAGTGAATGGAAAACGCGCTATCAGGATTGCTTGGTTTTGGGCTCTCCCGGTCGGCTCTCGGCCTGATTTCTGAATGGGACATGCTGTCGTCTGCTTTCGCTTTCCGCTGTTTCCCTGGCTCAACGAAGCACGCCGTGCCGGCTGTCGGGAGGATTTGGAGAGGATGCTGGAAAAAACACACACTCACACCGATTCGGTTATACACATTATCCTCTCGGTGTGTCTTTTTCAATTTGTTGACGTTGAGCATCTCATGTGTTGAGGTCGCTACCCGAGTGGAGCGCTGTTCTACTTGATTGGTTAATTTGGAATTAATTGGAAAACTTGTTTGAAATGTCCAAAATCAGTCTTGGACCAAAAAGTAGTGATTATACTTTTCGATGTTGATAACACCATGAAACAGCCACATACCAGAAATGTTGGGAAAAGATTAATATTTGGCCTACTTTTTATGGAAACATTACCAAAACCGCGGAAAAAAGCAGTGTCAAAATTTTTTCCAAGTGACCCATTTTTCGTTGGTTGAACTTTTCCAGTAAATATTTTTTTATGGATTTACAACGATTAATAAAAATACAACTTGGACAGTTTTTTTATTTAGATTGTTTATAAATCTTACCGGTACCGTTGGCGATTTGTCGAAATGGCACTACAGAAACTGAATGTTCAGGCACTTAATCGTGATCGTGCACATGCGACTATTTATAATGACGGGTTTATCGACCTCGTATATGCCGGAAAGTTTTGGTTGTTCAACTTATAAAAACCACTTCCTTTAATCCGAAAAAATCTGCACTTTATTTGTGAAAGACAAAGTATATTTAAGCTCTACTAATTTATTCTTTGTAAACAATGTACGATGCAACGGATGCGTAGTTTAATTGATACTGATACTGCCCTCGTATTCATTGCGATACGATGGGTCAGTGTGGTGAATATAGATCACGATCGATCCCGAGCGATGGGTGATCGTGCCTAGTGCTATCTTAATTATCTACTACCTATTCTTGATAAGGGCAATGAAATGGATATACAATATAGTTGCGATGAAGCGAGATCAAGTGATCCTCGTCTTGTGGATCATATTTAGTGTTGCCAGACGGAGCGGTTTTTCTAGCTTTAACATAGATATTCAAATTATTTTTAAAGATATGGTTATTAGCAATAAGTAGAAATTTTTATAAGCTCACATGCAAGTGGGTATTGAAGATGACAGAAACAATGATGAGCTTGTGGTTGCCACCTTTCCGGGTTTGACTCCGAGACTCCGGTTTTTGGAGACGATCTCCGGAGCCGGACCTCTGGGTTTTACATCAATTTCTCTAAGTATAGTGAGACGATGAATAATTTTAACTCAATTTATTTGTTTCAAACGAGTTCTACCGGTGTCAATGTTGGTTGCTTCTGCAGCGGTCCTTAACTGTTGGTCAGGGAGAAAGACTCTGTTCCTTTGTTGGAATCTTCCTAGTGACTATGTTTACGAATAGTCGAATTTTTTGCGACAGAAAAAAAAATCGGAAGGCACCGCAGCAGTGACGGATCTAGGAGGAGGGTTTCGAGGGCCTTGAAACCCTCTGAAATGTTTTAACTAGTTGAGAAATTTTAAATTAGTTTCAATTTTATATTAGTTTCAAACTCAAAATCATTCCACATTAAATCTGACCATTAAAGCTGATTTTCATTAAATAAAATTATTACGTATTGCGAATTGCACATTGTTCATTAAATGAACAATTAAATTAAATTTTAACAATCGAAATTTCAGACCTCTCCCCAAATTTTTTGCTGGATCCGCCCCCTGCACCGCAGTGTGCTTTCCAGACGTTGTCGTTTACCTCCTGCCTGCTTCACTCTTCATCTACTGTTAGCTGTGGCAGAGGAAAATCATTTTTCGGCTCATCCTCCACAGCGAGAGTGGTCGGTGCTTTTGTATTTTTTGTTGTTATCCGGTGGAGTAAAATTCCACCTCTGTCTAAATCGACAAAACGGTGCACGAAAGAATTACAGCCTAATGAGAAACCTGAGAACAGTGGTACGCATTATGCTTTGCCAAAACAAAGCACTAAAGGGTGAATATGATTCAAATTTGGTAATTATAGCTCGACGGGTTGCAAAAAGAATGAAAGAGTTTATAGTGGTCTCATTTAAACCCAGTTGGTAGGTCTGATTTCCATAAAAGCCTCTCCCAGGTCAGTAAAAATCTCCGTGTGAAAGCCTCGCCGGAGGTGATTAGATTGAGTAGTTTCATAGATTTTGATATTCGATGTGAAGTTTTCAAGAATTTGTTATGTTCTTCAATTAAGAAATAAGTGAAATCATCTAATCACATAATAATAACATATTTCATATCCCAATTTACAAATATGGTTTTATTCTGAGCAATGATGAGCAACACTCTGCATTAGCAGCGTTAGATCGCCAATGCAGAAATAAAACCAAACACGCTAGAATCGCTGTCATCGAGCTCATGTCGCCGTGACACGCGTGACATTCGTTGAAAATAACCGACATCGGAATCCGATTTTCGACGTCGAATTTCCGACATCGAACTTCGACGTCGAATTCATCGATTTTAGACATCGGATTTTAGACGTCGATTTTAGACATCGGATTTTAGACAACGGATTTTAGACAATGGATTTCAGACAACGGATTTTAGATAACGGATTTTAGACATCGGATTTTAGACAACGGATTTTAGACAACGGATTGTAGACAACGGATTTTAGACAACGGATTTTAGACAACGGATTTTAGACAACGGATTTTAGACAACGGATTTTAGACAACGGATTTTAGACATCGGATTTTAGACATAAGATTTTGAACATCGGATTTAAGACATCGGATTTTGGACATCGGATTTTAGACATCGGATATTAGACGTCGTAATCTCAAACATGATTTGCGACTTCGAATTATCTTATTCAGATTTTCGACGTGGACTTTCTGAGGTCAGATTTTCTACGACAGAATTCCGAGGTCGGATTTTCCATTTGTACTGTTCTCCGACGTCAAATTATTTTGATAATTCGAATTTGATATCCGACTTTGAAAATTCGACTACGACTTTATTAATCCTTTTGGGTTTTAATAATCCGATGTCGTATTTTTGAAGTTCCGCTTTCGACGTCGGATTTGGTCGTTGGGTTTTCGACGTTTGATTTTCGACGTCAAATATTAGACGTCACATTTATTGTGACATTTGGCGTCGTCGGATTTACGATGACGGATTTTCGACGTTAGATTACCTACGAACGGATGCTCTACGTCGGATTTTTGGAGTAGGATTTCCGATGCTGGACTGCAATTTTAGATGTTGGATATCCAAAGTCGGATTCAAGACGTCATATTTTCGACATCGGATTTAAAATGTTGGGTTTTCGAAGTCGACTAATCGACATCGGGTTTTCGATGTCGAATTGATATGCCGAATTCCAGATTCGAAATCTGGCGTCAGTTTTTAGCCTTCCGACGTCAGATTCTCGACGTTATGTTTTCGACGTTTGAGTTCCTACGTCGGCTTTGCGACTTCGTATTATCAAAGTCAGATTTTCGTCGTGGTATTTCCGTGGTCAGATTTTCGACGTCAGACTTTCGATTTCGGATTTTCAAAGTCGGATTACTGGAGTAAGATAGTCAACGTCAAATATACGATATCTGGTTTTCGACGTCTAATGTCCAACATCGGATTTCTACATCGGATCTCCGACGTTGGATCTTCGAAGTTGGATTTTCGGCTTTGGAGTTTCGATGTCAGATTTTCCAATACCCGACGCGGAAATTTTACGTTAGGTTATTGAATATCAGATTTTCGACATCAGACATCGACGTGATGTGACGTGATACTTTCGACGTTGAATTTCCGAACTCGGACTATTAAAGTCTGATTATCGAAGAAGGATTATCAAAGTCAAACTATTTTGATAATTCGACTTTGATAATCCGACTTTTTAGTCCCACTTTGATAAGCCTAATTAGGAAATCCAAAGTCGACTTTGGCAAATCGGATCTGAATTATTGAAAATTCAGAAACATAAGCAGTCTAACAGATGTCGTTCGAGGCTACAAACAAGGAGAATCAACTTGGAACAGTTTTCAAACCTCTATAGATTTTTTTTTGCATAATATGTCAATGATGTCAAAGAATGCGATATTTTATAGTGGGATAAATGTTCGAAAACATTTTCAGCGTTCAAGATCACCTAATTTAAATATCCTTAACATTGAAGGTTTGACACGTGTGAGAAGTTTTCCAACATAAAATAGCGCATACTTTGATATAAACATTTTAGTGATTAATTCGCATAGATGTAATTATGGAGATGTAACTCTTCAAAAATAGCAAGAGCCTGGACGCCTTCAGTAAAGTTATTGATAATGTCATTTTAAACAATTTTGTTGAAAATATGAAGGCTACATGAATACAACATATCGAGATATAAAACAATATGCTATATTTTTACTTACAATTTAGGCAATAACTATTTTTTCTGAATTTAGAAGAAAATTGTTTAAAACCATCGTTGCAGGTTGAGAACTAAATTAGTTATGGAATTAGCGTTTCGACAAACTTCTCATCAAATCCGACACTAACATAGTGACAGGACTAAGCTAGCGCCGAACTGATGCTATCTCCGAAAAACGGAAACATTATTTGTGTTTCTGGGCAAATTCCTAATCCTTTTAAAATTTGGGAATTCTTTTTAAAGCTAGTTCTCTTAAATATATCATTTTTGTAAGCTTCAGAAACTCATCCCTTCAATGTAATGTAAATTTTATTGTTTATAAAACACAGACGAGATTTTTTAAATAATATCAGATTAACTTGTTGTAAAGGTTTTCTACCAATATATCTCGATACTCTGAATGTATGGAATATTCATGTCTTCAACAAAATTGTTTGAAATAGATTTTTTTAATCTTTACTGGAGACATTAAAATTCGACCTAAATTTGTTTACAGAGTATATTCTCTTTAATTACTTCTAGTAGGATAACCCACCAAAATTATTTTATTAGAAAATGGGCAGTTTTACGTATTGAAGTTCTTCAATGTAACTTAACAGCGAAATTTGACAGTTTCGAATGAATGTGATCGTGAGCATTAAATATTTATGGAGCATTTATTTTACTTTTCTTCATTATTCAAGCTCACAACTTGACAACGAGTCCCAGTACCTAATACACGAAATTTTAGTACGCCTTTCACTTCAGCATTCAAATATACACCACTAATACACCAAGACTACTTAGAGGATATTCATATAATTGATAATTCAACAAAAATAAAATGCTCATAAAAACCGAGCCTAACCTGGTAAACTGACAAACTGTAAACGTCATTTTTCAGTATCTTCCAACTAGTTTCCGAAATATTATTCTTGTTATTAACCATATTAAATTTTTGTCTGAACTCTACGCAATTTTATAAAAATACATTTTTAGCAAATGTTGAAATGTATGCATGTTTTCGGTGAGCAAGTTTATAAGTTTCATAGACAATCAACCTATTCAAACTTAGCTTCCCATTCGAAAAATTTTCTGTGATCCATATTTTGTAGCATCTTTCCAAGAATGAGCTCATGGTAATTCAGGCAGTTATTTTATTTTACATTGAAGTAAATTGACAACTATGGGATTTCGGCTAAGAGATACGTTACATGATCCCCTTCCCACAATTTTACAATACAATAGTCCTCATGATGCTTAAAACACGGTTCTCATTGTAATGATCAGAGGATATTCTTCCAAAAATATTTTGTACAATATTTAATGAAACTAATCAGCATCAATAATTTTTTTCGATCTAATTAGCTTTGTTTTGGGGGGGGGGGGGGGTTAACACCCAACCCCCTCCCCCCGGCTGCGCCGCTGTTTTCAAAAAAGCGAAGTTGAAGCCTTTATAAATAATAACAATAATAATAATAACCTTAACTCTACAACGAAAGGTAAAGACAGGATAATAACCTTAACTCTACAACGAAAGATAAAGACAGGACACAGAATGGAAAATCATTTTGCTATTCTAATATTCATCGTAGACTGCAATGTTTTGACAGAACATAATACTGACAACTGTTCTATGTCATACAAATTTTGATGTGCATTTTGTTTGTGAACGATTTTATCGGATCAGTTAGGTGGGTTGAGAAAGCTGTATTATCGTGCAACATGAGACCAATCTATGTCGCCATTCACCTCCGATAGAGAACTCCTATCCCTTACCTCTCCGCGGTGCCAACCGGGGTACAGGCCACCTTTTGACGTTTTTGCTTAAACTCGGGACTGGGTTTGGTTCTATCCCCAACCGCTGTCAGTTTGTTCTCTTCGAAATGTTGACGGATTGGAGTCTGTCTCAGTTTCGTTTCGAACAGGAGTGGCATTAGTGAAGATCGACTAGGATCGTATGTGTGTTTCACGTATGCTGACAAACAACGCGCTAGTGTATCCGTCTTGCAGAGTGAATCTTTCGGTAGAGTTAATGGTTATTTTGGGCAGCTCAAAATCATTTCTTGGTTTTTTTGTAGGTTCGGTTTGTATACAACCCTCGATTAATATGTTTTCTCAATAAATATTTGTTTGGAAATTAGCCTCAATAAAACTTTAATCTGACTAGGCTATCATAACTCTTTGTCTGTACAACGTGTTATCACTCGATAGTTTTCAACCCAATAAATACATCGCAGAGAAAGAATTGCGAAATTTGTCTAAATACGGTCGCAATAAATAGTAATCCGGCCCATTATGCAGATAAGATTAGGTTTTATAGGCAATACTTCCACGGTAGGCTGTGTGGAATTCAAATTGCTTTTGGTCAGGAAACATAGGATAATCTCCGTAGCCGTAGTTTAAAACCAACCAAAAACTAAACAGGATGTTTTCTTTTTCAAGTGATCGTGTACTCTAAAATCAACTAATAAACCATGCTTTACAGGTCGCATCGCTTGCTTGGAGTGAATCCTAGACCTTATACTCTTCCAAACTACCAACTCAGCGACACCTATGGAAGAGTCTGATGAGTTGTCTACTTTCCGTTAAGTAGGAGAAGCATCAACACTCCCCGTCTAACTTATCCTTTATCCTTCTTCGTGAACGATGGAGATGGGGGCGGCCGGCAATGATGTCTATCATGCTGTTGAGGTTTTAATATGGGCCGGGTTGGTATGAACACCTACTTACCACTTCCTAAGTAACTTTTATTAGATAATCAGCATGATGAAGTCAGTGTGCAATCCGCCAATATCATCGTCACAACGCAACGCAACGATTTTATCGGATCAATTGGGTGTTGAATTTTTGTAAAGTATCCAAAAGCACCAGCCACTCAAGCTGTGAAGGATAATCCTAACAAGAATTGCGATTCACAGTGAACAGCTAAAGAGAATGAGGCAGTGATTCATCCCCACAGTCCTCACAGAAAACAGGTTACAGAAAAGATACAAAGCTCATCCTCTGTTAAGTAACAGTTAAGAAGCAGCCAATGAAACCAACGAGAGAGCTTAATTTTGGTTGGTTCGGTCTGTCGGAAGAGCTCTCCCGCCTTGCGCCAAGCACCACAGGAGACAGGCACCAACAGAAGTGAGATGATTTGATGAAATAAAAAGAAGTTAATTTTTATTTAAAATTTCTTGAGCAATTTAGTGTAACGTATTGATGGCAATTAAAGGGTTTATTTAATAGTTGAAATATAATTGGTTCATTTCTCATTTATCTTGTTTTGAGTACATAATCCTAAATACTTGGTAGAGGCGAGCTATTCATATTAAAACGCTCTCCGAAAAAGTAAAAGTAAAAGTTCTATTAACATTTTCAAATACTTTGCAAGGAAAATAAAATAAATTCTGTTCGAAAAAGTTAATATCTCGATAAACATATGATTAGGGCTTATAAGCAAACTATCAATATTTACTTTCAAGGAGAAATTTCGGACAAACTGGTATTCACCAATCACAATGGATAATAGTAAACAAAAGAGAAACGTCTCTATCGTTGACTGCTGTGAACTGTGTTCAGCGAATAACGGTTTGTCCGGAATTTCCCCTAAAAGTAAATTTTGACAGTTGGCTTATAAGCCCTCAGCATATGTATGTCGAGCTATTATCCATCATTTCTCCAGACCCGTAGAAATCGTCGTTAAATCCGTTTGCCTGGCGAACGGCCCCAAATACCGGAGCCTTCGGCTCAAGCCCGGAGAGCTAAATACCCTAGTACAATGCCTACGATGGCGGGTTTCCTATTGTTGTACAAAATGTATTTTGAGAAATTCAAAGTTATAGGAAATACAAATATTTGTATTTGGTTATAGTTTGTAAAACATTTTGTTGCCGCAGTGTGGAAAAGGGATTGAATCATCACACCAAAGCTTAAATAAGTTTAGCACCGACTATTTCGTTGAAGTGTAAAGTGTTAATATCGATTGTTGTTATTGATCGTTGAACATACATCTATACTGCCGTTCTACGCATAATTGTCCCATGTTGCTTTTTGGTCATTTTCACTTTTTTTAACCATACAGTACTTTTTGATGTATATTTTCACAAAACACATCCAAATCATAAAGTTTGTTCGAAGACTTCGTGAAAAAATACCAAGTCTGTTTGTCCCATTGTTGATATTCTACGCATAATTGTCCCACTAACAAAAATCCCAAAAAAGTGCGCAATAAAAAAATAATTACGTAGCGTTTAGTTAAGAAGTACATTACGCTAGATGTCGGGCACTGAAAAAATTGATGGAAAAATACAGGATCATTAAAAATGGCAGTGGCAATATTAATCACAGCAGTGAGAACAATCCTGTAAAGCTCTTCATAACTATCGTCGCTTGCATAACATGGCGAACGCATTGAGGATAATGAGCCTATTTTCGCAATGTTTCTATTATCACGCTACCCATTTGAAGCCGTTGGTTAGTGCAGCGTTTGCTATCTTTGTTCAACAAATTGGATCAAATGGTAAGGCGACAATTGGAGCACTCGATTGGAACTTTAGTTGCGATCAAACACTAGCATTTCATCGTTTTTAGGCCATTTGTGTTATTAGATTGGTTCTTAAGAACGAAGCAAGGTTGTGAATGCCAAATTAATGCACTCCATCGAGTGTAGGCAGAGTAATTAATGATCTTGTGAGGTACCCTTCTAAATAGTGTAAAAATAGGTACTTTACCCTATGTCCAATTTTGATAAAGCAACAAATCTCCCGAGTAACAGAAAAACTCACGACATACACTTTTGTAAAAAAATGAGTTATGAGCATCATTTACAAAGATCGTTATGGGACTGATATGCGTAGAACTTTCCGGTTTCCGCTCGATTTCTCGGCATAACAGTCCCACTTAACATTTTTCTTAAAAACTAACGTTAATTGAATCTCTATAATAAAAAACTGGACTGATTATAATGAAAACGATTGCCATGAACGTAATTTTGGACAATAAAGCTTTATTTGTTACACTGTATCCCTCCAGATGGCTAATACAATTTTCATCTTCAATCGCGTTTTTCTCAGTTGCCAGTTTTGCAACATGGGACAATTGGGCGTAGAACGGCAGTATACTTTTGTTTATTCTTATATCGTTTCTGCCTACTGGTGCTGGGACCATCATCGAACGTATGTAAATTATAATCTGACTCAACTAAATTTACACAACACTAATTCCATTTCTTCCTGGCATCAGCTGATAACGGCTGACGATTTAAGGTCCAAGCAGAATGCTCCGAATGGTGTCAACAATCCTTATTGAACAGATTGTTTTGACCTGGTCCAACCTCTCCATCATAACGCGTCAGAGCATTCTGTTTGCGTTTCTTTTGCTTTTTAAATAGTTAGGAATTATTTGAATGAAAATAATTAATTGGTCTCAGACTAACAATAATCAGGGAGCAATTTAAAATATTCTTTAAACTTTATACTAGGAAACAGCTAATTAAGTTCAATAACAACAAGAGGGAAGCTTGTTATACCATCAACATCGAATGGTTTAGTCATATAGGACGGGTCACAAACTTTGCCATAATACTAGGACATGCGCTTTAGACATAGCGAATGTCGCGAACTAGGATATCCTTGCAGAATCGTTATGGCGCATGGTGAAAGCTTTTTAGCTCACGCATATTTGCGCTTTATCCTTGCTCTTGTTTTTGTGCTGCCAAAAAGTTCCACTGAGATCGCAGTAATAAATTGGTTTGTCACTGAACTTTAAACAATGTGGGAAACTATTCATATGCACCACATAGATGGATGTTCTGTTTATGAAAAATCCTCACGGGAATCGGGAATTGAACATTGAGACATTACTCTACAATATAAAAACCTTAGCTTAGCTTAGTTGACCGCCCGTGAGTTTCCCGTGATTGATCAAAGCCTGACGAAATTGCATATCGAACCGATTGTACGATATTTGGAAGTAGTACATCATACTCAACTTACAACCTAATGAGACAAATATTATAGTATGATCAATAAACGTAGATGGCCACGCCAATGCATGTCAATTTTGGGATGGGAAGCAATGTTAGTGTTTTTTTAATCACAAGTGTTGAACACTTGTGATTATTATGACCGAGGGATTCTCTGCATCATCCACAAGTGTCCCAGGAAAGGATCTTAGTAGGTAGGGAAATGAATCAGGATATATGTTGCTAGATATTGTGATTTAGCTAGGTAATCGTGCGGTTCATACTTTAAATCGAAGTTTTCATGGGTAGCAATTTGAATGCCGTTCGAATACGCATTTGAATAACGCAGACTCTGAAGCCCCAGGCCATTAGAAAATGTAATTGGGGTATCTCTTCATCTATTTTTGTGACGAAAAAAAGTACATACTTCAAACACCGGCTATCTGGAGAGAGTTATTACACACCTACAAAAGAAAACTATTGATTTTATTTGCGAAGAGAGTATGGAAAAAATTGAGCAGCGTAAAATAACCATTAACTGTACCGAATGATTTACTTAGTATGCCATAAATACTAGCAGTTGCACGCGCGCGTCATTTGTTTCCCTTTCCTGTCAGCATCCGACCACATCTTCACTAATGCTGGTCCCGTTCGAAATGAAACTGAGTCAAATTACAACCCGCCATCCTGTCAAAATGTTTGGACAGCACATGATCCAGCACCGTGTTCAAGTAAAAATGGCATAAGGTGGTCTGTACCCCGGTTGGCGCCGCGGGTAGTAAGGGATGGGATTTCTGTATCAGAGGTGAATGGCGACATAGTTTACCTCATGTTGCACAATAATACAGCTTTGCCAACCTACATTGTCCAACAAGATAAAAAGATGAAAATTACAAGGGGCAGCCCTATGGGGTTGCACGAGCTGTAGACGTAGGACTATACTACTTAATGAAAAATATTTATTTTCTTAGTACATTTAGAGTAATAATAAATCAAATATATTTCTTACGTATAGTTTAAGCACAACCAATCAACATCGATTGTTATATATTGAACCAAACCTTCTTGGTTATCAGGTCATTTCATTTGTAGTAGGTGATCGGATCCGATTAAACTTATTTGAGATAAACTGAAGAAAGAAGACAGAAAACCGTGACCGAACTAATATCTGGAACTAAATCTTTATAGCACAATATCAGCTTCTAAAAATTGTAAAAAAAATTCGATTGTGTGTAGTAAACAAACCCGGACCGGAGAAGGAAAATCAAATTTTAGATAATATAATCACATTTTATGTATATACCAAGCTTCCTAGTTATATTTTGCCATTATTGTCACTTTCCTAAAGTACGCATACAAATATAGCGAATGCAGCGTTCTTAATCATATATCGAAACTATAAATATACAAGAATCGAAAACAATTTTATATATGAACTTCAATGCTTTTGTGCACAGATCTTCAAGTGGTATTCATTCATAAATAGGCTTTGTAGTATGTACCTATTAGCAGAATCAAAATAGGATAGGCCGAGTGGAAATAAATCACATGAAGTGAAAATGAATCAATGAATTATTCGAACGTAAATAATAAACTTTCGTTGTTGTTACCATTCTTACCATCGACCCGCGTAAATTTGTTGCTGAGAAAGTTTTCGTCTTTGCGCAACGAAAGCACAGATTGCTATCATGCAGCGATTTTGTATACGGATAATTGTGTTCTATATTGTATATAAAAGTGTGCTGGAAACGAGCACAACACAAAAGAAAGCGTAGTGTTTGGACGGACAAGCTCCGTCGCGTGCTGGACTGGATAGCGTACCTCCACAGCCAGTGTAACGAACTTTTTACTCAGTTACACTGGCTGTGAAAACACCCAGTGCAGTGATCTGCTCCGCCTGCCGTTCAACAGGCAACTGAGCTTGTGCGGTCAAATCCGTTCTTTAAATAGTCGATGTTGACGTCATTCAAAGAAGCCTAATGCGCTAGGTACCCAAATCGGTCGTGCCGGACTTGGGAAGCGCTATCTTATGTGTGTAAATGCGCGGTATTTTGACTAGGTTGTACATTATTTAAATTTTTAATGACTTGATATCAAAAATCTTTGGGTTTATCTATTGGAGCCTATTCTTAGAAGTATTTCGGAGCGATATGTGCAAAAAAAATTTGACAATGTATCGTGAGATGGCTGAATTATATGCGTTTAAAATTAGACCATTTTTCGTTACATACCATTTTTGTAGAATTTGCAAGGTGCACCTCCATATCCAAAACAAAGACGTAGTCCTACGTAAAAAATATTTTATCGAAAAGCGAATTAAAAACAAAACAAAATGTTCAGGAAACTATACTATCGACGATTAACTATAAGATTAAATATAGTGTAGGCCCGTTTTCATCAGCCCCTTGGTTTATTTTAGGCTGACAAAATGGGAACATTTTTTTCTTTATTTTAATAAACTGAAGCTGTTATAATATTATTCTCTGTTCTCTAGACGTAGTCTAATAACCCTTTCTAATTATTTAGTATGAATTTTCCTCATTGGTGGTCAACCAACGTAAGACTTAAAAATGAGAATTTAATTTTTGCATGTTTTGAATTTTGTTGGCAGGAAAACTATGCTTAAGAAAGGATTTACTCGTATTTACTTGGTATGACTGTTAGACATATTTCCTTCAGAGGCTGACAAAATCGAAGATAGACAAATTGAGAACTGATAAAACAGGGTCTTCATTGTATTGCGATTAGTTATCAAATTACAGCACAAAAACAAATAACATGTAAATTGAATGCACAATTTGTTAAAATCTCCTGCGAGAAGGCCTAAAGCTTTTTATCACATTATACCAGAAACTATGTATGCCTCTGAGTTTCAGTCGTTTAAACACGGTGTCTTTTGTGCAAGGACGGCTGAAAACTCGCAATCGTAGTTGCGTTACTGCTCGGTGCATGCACAGCAGATGATATGAGGTTCCGTAGTCGGATTCACAAAGATCACATGAAAGTGACTCAGAGCGCTGAATAGTTGCAGTGTGATAATTGAGTTTGCAGTGACCGGTTGAAGCCCTGGTCAACACTCCGCAGTGGGGTTTCAAGAAATGTAGAAGATTTTTCGAAATCAATGGGTACGGTTATTCTAGAATCGCCTTTTTCCAGTAATGCCGTAATATCCGTTCACGCAGACAAGGTAGATGGTGTTGCCAACACCTAGTTCTTCGATTTGGGTTCGGCACGCGATCACTAGCTTGGACGGTGATTTGTCCGAGCTACACACCAAAAAATAATGAAATTTAAACGACATGTAAATCAATACGAATGTACAGTACATGTTGTTGTATGTAAACATACAACGATTGAACCCAAAATTTGATTGAAAATTACGTTAAAATCAATTGGAGCATCAAACAGCATAAAATTTTACACTTTCATTCGTGTTATATCACATGTCATTCATTTTACAACAATATTCGAGTAAAAATACATTGAAGTGCATTGGTTTTCCGTTTAAAGAAACTGTAATTTTCAATCCGCGTGTAAAATTATAATAAAATTCGTTGAAGAAAGCACGACAAGTCTCGTGTATTTGTGGTGGAACTTAATTTTACATTTATATTCATGCTCCAAATATGTGCATGAAAATAAACTTAAAATTACAAAATATTTTTATCTGTGTAAGGGCCTTGATTGCACTCCAATTGCCGGAGCAGAAGTTTATAACTTTGCCGCACAAGCTCTGTTGAAGGGCCGATCGTACCCCGCACATAATCAAGAAGATTTCTGAGAGAAGAATAAAGTGCAGTATCTACTCAGCGAGTGAGACAGCCCTAGTACAGGGTTACCATATTCACAGATTTTTCTGTAATGTCACAGATTTTTTTTTCACAATTTTTTATCACAGATTCTTTTTCACAGATGACAGATTTTTGGCATTTTGAGCAAAATTTCACAGATTTTCACAGATTTTTGAAACCTCAAAAAATTAGAATGCACCTGTAGTGTGATATAAAACTAAAATTACGATTTGGGAGTTCCAATCTCATTTCACGACAGTAGATACCAGCACCGGCACGTCCCTCTGTCAGGGAGCCGTCAGTGTAACAGGTCACTTGCGTTTGTTGTTATTGTGTATTTCGTCAAGAAATTTTTCTGGGACATTGAAAACCATAGTAGTATAAATCAGTACGTGCTTAATTTCGCGCTGAGTAATATTGAAGTTACGTAGCAAATATTCGCGGGCACGGAAATTTCCTGGATGCACTCAATTTGATCGCTGAAAGTTTCTTCGTAGTGGTAGTCTCGCTCGTCATGGTTTCCTTTTGCTGATCATCTACTGAGATCATCCTGTCGCACTGGAACACTTCTATTAGGGAATCAGCTTCCCTTGTGCTGTCGAAGATTGGAGAAAAATAGTAGTAAATTTGTTCGCCAATGCTGTCAGAATCTTCCAGTGTTTCATCATTTTCGTTCTAAATTTTTGTGATAGATGGTCTCTTTCTTCTTCGTTCACCCACCGTTCTGAAATGCAGACCTCGGCTTACTTGCATATGGAATCATGGAAGAGCGAAAAACTATCAGTATGCGACGCTACTGGACCATTTGGACTCTTTAATTAAAAAGAAGCGTATTGGAAGAGGAAAATATTATATTGTTCCAACATGATAACACCCTCGGGAACACCTGTGCGGTATTAAATGCTAAATTAAACGAACTATGGTATCAAATCATCGACCGCCCATCATATTCACATGCTCTGGCCTCGCGTGACATCTTTTTATTTTTCTAAAATGTAAACTCACGACATTCGAGAGAAATTTTAACCGAATGGACATGTCAAAGTCGTTGTTGCTCAGTTTTTGCGGACGGTGACAGCAAAAAATCTTTGTCGGTGCAATAAAAGGTCGCAAATGTATTGGAAAAATGTAGATAGAGCCAAGAAGATTACGTAGGAAAACTTAAAATTTGTCTGAGTTCGTGCTTTTTTTTAAATTTGGGCGAGGGACCTTTCAAACCACCCTCACAATTTGAATAAATCTGTAAAACAAGAAATAGATAATTATTTTATATTACACATAGAAAATTAGCCTGGGAAAGCCTGAGAAATATTTTTTTCTACCTTTCCAGGGTCCGGGAAGCTGATTTCTTTTAAATTTGAAAACTATATCTGAAACCACGTATTCCACATCACTTCATCTTACCCCGCAATTCATTTTAATTTCCGGATTTACTGACGAATTTTGATATCTGTAACTTATGTCAGTGAGGATAGAAAATTCCTTAACACAATAGAAACCGCAAAAATTCGTTCCATCAAATCGCATATGTTTGTGGAACGTGCCGAAACCAATTTTGTTGTTACGTAGCGCAGATACTTACACAAAGAATTCCAATTGAACGGACTGAATCACGATGCATCGTCATTTCATCATTCTCGAATGAAAGTGTCCGCTATCGTTACCCCAAGTGACACAATACGAGCGCTGTCCCAGCCAATCTTTTAAAACGTTTCGATTCTCCCCGAGTGTTTGTAGTTTTATGGTCGGTACAACGTTGGGACTTGCGAGGAACAGTTGCCGTAAAATCATGGATTTTGGAAGGGTTAGTAGATGAACAACTAGCAAAATTCCTCTGGGATACCAAACGCATTTGTCGGCTGTTATTTTTAAGTGCCGTTCGGTTTTTATAGCTATTCTTGAGAGCATATTACAGATTGCGTGTAGAAAGCAAATATTTCAAATCGGTTCGTCTATATTGAATGTCGTTGAAGCTTTCCAAATTCGTACAAAAGTTCTTAATCTCTATGTAGCTCGTAGCAGAACGCGTGACACGTAGAGTAAGTTCTTTATTACAACTCGCACGTCGGTATAGGTAATGATGATTGAGCTCATGATCGATTTGTAAATACTATTGATTATACTTTTGCAAGCGTACTTTTATATATTACATATTAACTTATACCGCGTGTTGGGCTCATTTTTTAGAAACTTTCTACCTAGAACGACAATTCGTACAAGAAATCTATTGTCGTTAGAAATCGTATTGTTCTTCTGATTAATTATACCTGGAAGTTGTGCCCATTTCGTTATTCGGTTTCTTTCCCTAGGACGCGAAGCTTTGATATACGAATGAGCCAGTAATGATATGGAAAGTTGAACGATTTATTCAACGAATCATTCTCTTGTTGCGGTTCTCACACTGAAGCGTGCTCTTCTTGACTATTTTTTGTGTCAGATAACAAATTCCGTTAAAAATTGCTGAAGATAATGTTTGTACAGTTTTTGCAGGAGGAACCGTTTGTCATTTTTTACTTCATCTTCCGACATATGTACATACACGCTGGGAAGCATAATCCAAATCATCTTTCACTCTTGTTTTTTCCCTTGATAGAGCAAACACAAGCATGTTTTAACGAACCATCTTGCATATGTCAGCCATTTCTGCCGTTTCGTGCTGCCCTATTCCTTGCCAGGAAAGCCCTCTACCATTACTTCGCAAATGTCTGTTCAGGAGGATGGATGACACCTGTGGGAAATGGTAGCAGGGATTCTGGTGTTCATGGTGCTTTTGTGGGTTTCGAGAGTAAATATTTTTTGGTTGTTCAACAAATCTTGAATTGTATCTCACCGATGAAACACAGAAATCGAAAGCTCAAGAGGTGGCATCGGAATTCTCACTGTTATAAATATAGAAGCATTCTTGTTGGATGAAAAAAATACAAAATGTTGGACTCCTTAGCTTTGCTGGATGAAGCAATAATGGTTTCCTTAATGTTTTCCAGTATTCCTTTGTGTCCAAGTTCATAGGTCGGATATTTCAGCACTTTAGTTTGTTGCCATGATAGACTTATTTGCATAATCCAGTGAGAGAGTGCATTGTTTGAACAATAAAGGAAGCGTTAATTTTTATTCTTGCTGCGACGATCTAACGAGATGAGTGAGTCTCAGAAAAAAACTACTGCCGTGGCCATTGTTTTAAATCTTTCGATATTAGGCTGATTATTCCAGCCGTAGAATATTTAGTGTAGATAACAGTCAAGCGCAGGGAAGGCATCTTTATCCAATACCAATTCAATATCCGACCAGATTATAACCAAATGCAATTTTCGTAGTAGGCAATGTTATAAATCAGTTCTCGTTAGTAGTTAAAACAATAAAAAATTATAACAAGTAACGGAGCAAGATATAGTTTTGAAACATTTTTGTAATATGTTTCTGATCGTAATCCAACACTCAGTACTTATAACGTTCAACAGACTGCGTAGGCTAAAAATTTAGCTATCATAACCAATTATCATTATCTCAATAAAGACAATCACTCATCAATAGTGATATGTCATAGTTGATAGTACACTTAGATTAAGGATGGAGCATACCACAATAGATCCAAATATTGATCGCAGTGGTCCGTCTCCAACAAAAATAATCTGCAATTCACAGTAGGGTATGAGGGCGTGTGTATAGATGATGACAAAAATGATGTACGACTACATGATCTGACACTCGAACAGAACTAAACATTCATATATAGCCACACTAAATCGAGTTAGTCAGTACTCATTGCAATCTTCTTTAGTAACTCAATAGTAATTGTAATATTAATAGTAATTACTTCATTGATTTATCACAAAATCTGTAATCGAAGTCTCACATTTGTAGTATTTTAAACATTTGGGGCGTCGTAGTTCAGGACGTCTATCCCAATTACACAGATAGACATAATGTGTATGTAAAATGTTGCATTACATTCAGTTGGTATATAAAACGAAACACCGAAAACACTCGTTTTCTGAACTCATAACTCTTAAAAGGAGTACTTTGACAGGACCTAATTCTATAAATAAACCTCCTCAGACACTCGTACTTGGAATGTAGTTTCTTAGAGAACCATACATCGTTCTTTCTATATAATCGTTGAAAGATTCACGTTGCAAATCGGAGAATACATGAAGTACTTAAAATGGTCTTTTGTAGTGAGAGGCTGTTGGACCGAACTATCCTTTCCTACCAGATACTACAGTATGACACAGACCACGCTTTACACATATCAAGGACAGATTAACATGTGCCTGCGACGGGAAAGAACGTCATGGAGAACTATAAACCGCTTCATCTATGTTAGTCAAACTCAACGAACTTTCTACCGTATCATTTCTTGAAATACAAACGGTTACCATTTATGATTTTGGAAAGTGAATTTGTTGTTTTTCCCAATAGTTTTCTTGCTGATGGTGTAGGCTGCTCTGTACTGGGTGCTGTTTTTGCTGAACAGCAGCGCCCAGTTACTGTACACCTCCCAAGGTGCCACGTAGAAAACTTGTTTTGCATTATCATAACTCAAAATCTATTGGACTAATCGGTTTTGAAACCTTGCATGATTCCCCAGGTAATTATGGAAGCTTTAATTTTTTCTCGATGTTAGAATTTTTTGTGGCAAATTTGAGGCCAAAAACCTTTTGCTTAAAAAGGCGATTAACATGTTATTGTAATAATAGTAATGATAATAATTTTGTAAAAGACTTCTGTATTTACCTGGATAATGATATGAAGATGGGCTGTGGGAAATTTCAAAACGTTTGGTCCAGAAGGTTTTGAGTTAGGTTGTACACCGCATTTTTTCGAGGTGTCTCCTGAAGATTCACTATCATTCGCCCAAATGTCAAAATTTTGTAGTGAAAATTCTGGAAAATATTCCTCAAATGTTGCATATTTGTCTGGAAATGGACTGAAAAGACTAACACTTTCGGCATCGCAAAAAAAAATTCTTTTAGGAATGAAATTTCATTTCACCGAAAATACTTTACCCTCTTAGTAGTTTCATGCCTATTGTGTTGTTATTGTATAGTGTTGAGTGCGAAACAAGATATTAGATGTTCTGACCCTCCGGCGAAACACATAATAGATTGCTATTAATATGATACGGATTGTGAACTAGTTGTCGGAGAAAACTGGATCCATGAATAGTTTTCCGTTTTGTGTGGAATAGTTCATGTGGAATTATTAAGGCTATGGGCTCAGCTGCGCGAGTTTCGTACAAGATCATGTAATTGAAATTGAACTAATAATTCAATTTTTGGTCTTTTGACTTAAGTGCCAATACCTTATTTAGGACTGGTGGTTGAAGTTGGAAATGGTGAGTGAAGCTAAGCAATCATGTGAAAAAAATCCCCCCAGACGCGAGACTCGAACTCGCAACCTTTGAGACTCCGGCCCAATGCACTAACCCTTATGCTATCGCTGGGTATGGTGACATCCCAGAAAGAACATATTGTTATCCCACTGGCGACGGTGATCGTACCCTGCTTGCAAAGCGAGAATCAACACACAAAAGCAGCTGATCACCCCAACACATTTGATCTATTTAATTTCCCCACTGGAAATTAAATAGATCAAATACAGTTATGCGCTGCCTCTCCTTCTCGCAAATGCTCAGAACAGGAAATTTTCAAAAAAAAAATCCGTTGACCATTAAAGTTGACTAGTTTCGTCCAGTAACTTTCAAATAATATGCAACTCTTAACAAAAGTAATTCTTCCTTTCCGATTTTTCATATTTATTACTTTAGTAACTTGAAAACTCTTGTGAGTGAACTAGAGTTGTTGGAATAAGCTCATATTTGCGATATGGTTTGTCGAGCTAATTACCATGTGAATTAGCAGTGTTCCAAAAAAAGGTGTAACATCGCCATAGTCCGCTACTGCTTTTTGTTTAGATCAGAACTCTGGTTCCGGAGTTACGGGTTGAAGAGTGGGGACGTATATCAAATACCCACATGAACCGGTATCACCTCCCCGTCTTAATGACACCAAAAATTAGTGGCTGAATTAAATACAGTGGCTAAGTCGATTTTCACAAACTTAGTTTCAAATGAAAGGTATAGTATCTTAATCCGTTGATTTTGTTTTGGATCGGAATCTTGCATTCGGAAATATGAGTTAAAGAATTAAGAACAATTCATCAAACATCTAAAATTATGAGATGTAGTCAACAGCATTTTATGCAACGTGTTCTTATTTGCTCGATCAACCTAAATCAAAAAGATCGAAAAGGAAATTGAAAACACCGCAAACTAACCCCGAGCTCCCAAGTATCTTCTAAAACATTATGACAACATAATTCGAAAAAAAATGTTTCAAATCATCATTGGAATTATAGCCATCCTGCGCACGTTTGTGATGACAAGTGGAAATCGACCATATTATTTACGCTCATGCATTTTCACTTTACTCGCCATCCGGACCCGAAAAGCTTATTACGGGTGACAAAGGGTTTTATTTCCTGATTGCGAAGACATGTTTCTACGTTACTTGCGGGTTTCATATAGCAATGCACATACGTGCGAAACATGTCAGATTTGATTGTTTTACCCATTGCCACGTACCATTTATTGTACGAGAACATCGTTGAATCAAGTGACAAAATTGTACTAATAGTAGACGGTTATGTTAGGTGGTTATATGAGCTGAGGTGCGGTAAAATAGGGAAACGTTTGAATTTTTGTAAAGGTATGTAGCAATGTTTTATTGAATACTTGTTATACATATTGTTCAGTACACTATCTAATTTGTAAAATCGACTATCAATAATTTCCAGTTATAACAACATCCGCAAAACACCTTTTTTCAAGGAGGATTGCCATGATTATGATTCCAGTGAAGCCCCTCAACTGATAAAACCAAAAAAAAATCGGTAGGGGCTTGTGGTGTCCGTGAAAGCTCCCTGCGAAAAAAGTGTTTTTTTTTGTTGCAAAAAGGAATTTTTTTTTAAATGTCCACTTTTCTCATCTGAAATAAAATTATTAGAAAACATATAATTGATATGAAAATTTAGACGAAAAAATTCAATCGTTCAAGGACACGGCAAATAAATTACGAACATTAAAAAAATTATAATCAGTCAAAAACTTTGATTTCGGCAATGATTTCGAGATAATTGCGCTAAAAGTTTCATGTGTAAGCCACGGTCCTGTAAGGGAGCAAGTTGAAAAACGCTGTAGCTTTGGATTTCTATAAACATTTAGAATAATATTCTTAAGAACCTATAGTATAAGATAAAAAAGCCGGCCAGGAAATCGATTTTGTTCAGTTTTGTGGCCGACCCCATTAAGTGAAAACAAAAGAAAATATTTTTCAACTTAATTAGTTTTCTAGTTTATTATAGAAAAAAATTAAAATAAACTATTTTTTCAATCCAGCTACAATGATTGCGGCAAACAACAACAAATGCGAGTACATGTCTAACGGAAATAGCACACCCCTTTAGTTTTCCCCCCACTTTAATGGCAGGTAATGTTTTCATTACCGTTCACGGTTCACAGCGTGGCAAAATCCAACTTGACATATTTTATAAAAAGCTGTAGTCTGTCTGGAATGAGCTCAAACTTGTTATTTTGTGTTCAGTTCCAGGCGCGGGAGGTACCTACCTACAGCATCCTCGGAACGTCCAAACACATCGGGCACCCGACTCAAGTAAAGGGGTGAACCTTGAACTACTATGCAGGTTCTGTGTGTCGGGAAATGAATTATTCATGGATAATTTTACTCGACGAAGGCAGCAGCGTTAACCGTGGAAAACAAAGGTACACGCGACGGTGAAATCAAAGCTTCCGAGGTGATGCAGGTAGTATCACGATGAGACACTTTTGACGGGGATTGTTTGAGAAGGTTGATTAAGGTGCTACGTAAAGATACATACAGGTTTGGAACAAAAGTATAATTCTACAGTAAATAACAGAAAGTGTTTTTCTACGTTGATTAAGATGTAGCCAGACCGTGGCTAGAAAGAATTATTTTTGTGAACAAGGGTATTAGAGTGTGATTCAAATGAGAAACAATGTAATATTGTACATAATGCGCATTACTAAATTACTATAATTCACCACTCATCCATGTTTACATAATTTATGTGTTTGTAACCCCTTTTGTCTCATAATACTTATATACAAAAACATCTCGTCGAAGTGTGTACACAAGGCGCATAATTTTCATCTTCTGTAACCAAACTGAAAAGATGGAACATGAAGCATGCAAATGTGAAAATCGTCGCCTTCGTTACACCTGGCTGAATCTCTTCACTAATGAATAAAGGTGATTCAATTATGGTATTCGAGGGATGCTGCATGAACGAGTTTATCATTGGTGCTCTCATGCTGGACTTGATGAAGTTGTGGTGAAGCTAGTCGGTATAGTCGGTTGTCATGGTAAAGAGGGACAAGTCTGTCTTTGCCATGTGACATGTTGGTAGACTTAAGCGATTCGTATTAATGCTGCCTAAGCTCGACTCCTGCCAGTAGAAGACAAATGATTAGTCCGTAAGATTTTAAATCTGTTTTAATAACCCTCCCACTTCAAGTTTTCCGCTGTGTATATTCCACATCCTTGCTCTCACTTGAGTACTATGGTTCTAAATTCTACACTATGAAATGTAATAAATTTGTCAATGTCCACTGTTTGATGATACTAATTTCACAGATCGAAAGAGAGACGTTCAAAACCCATCTTGAAAATCACTGGTTTTTCGAAAACTTAAAGGCGGATAGTGTGAAAGAAACATTGGTTATAAGCATGCATGTTATGTGGTTGCAGTTACATAGTGCACAGTTTTAAGTGGCAAGTACATTTATTTTATTTAGGTTATACAGTTATGTTAAATTTATCTACACTTTCACCATTGACGGTCCACCCTACACGTGAAGCGTTCAGTATATAATCCCAACCAAAATTTTTGGGTGAGTACGTGTTTTAAATAGAATAATAAATTATTTTTACAATATGAATTCACTGTTATCTCACTTATGATTTTAAATTATAATAATAGATTTATGTTCTTGTTTACTATTAATCACTGGTTTTATTTTACTATTAAATCACCGAACTCGCAATATGTATCTTCAGTAGGGCTGTAGATAGAAATTACGGGCCCGGAGGGTTCCCCTCCATCATAGTAACGGGTGTTCAATAAAAAATGAGATTTTTTTTCAGTCATGTAGTTAAAAAACAAAAACAAAATTTCAACGAATTCAGTATTTTTATTAAAAAATGTTTATTTTTCAAAAAAACGTCAATGAATATTGGAGAAGGGGCCCTGGTCAGCCGTACGACGCAACTTAGTCGTGATGGTCTCACAAGAGCGACCGACCGCCACCGACGTCCATGTTCCGTATACAAACCCTGTTCCTGGTGGTCAACTGCTTCGTATCCTTGGCGTGCCAATTATTTTTGTACACTAGGGCACTAAGGGAGCCGAAAAAATCCTCATTGGGATGGCACTGGGGCAAGTTGGTCGGGTTCCTTTCATTCGGCACGTAGGGTATCTTTTTCTGCTGAAGATACTCCAGCAGCGTCTTCTTGGCGTAATGGGAAGACGCCTTTGTAGGATATAAGTTCAATACTAAACGTTTCCCACACCGAAGTACAAAAACAGTAATGAAACAAAGATAACTCCTTAATTTTGAATTTAAATAACTGTGTAGATAAAACGGGAAGCTTGTGCAGCGACCGGGAATTGTAGGATATAAGTTTTGTCCGGAAAGATTCCTACACCTTAGATCGGAAAAAATAATAAAACTCTTTATTTAATGCATTCAAATACCAGGTAAATAATGCGATGTTTGCACAACGACCGGAAACAAGCAAATGAAAAAAAGAGAGACAGAAAAGCACGAACGGATGAGAGCTTCGTTAGCCTGCATCTACCCACACTACTTTTACAGTAAACGGCAAGTTACGGCGGATGGCCTAGAACAACGTTTCAATAGCCTACCGATCGCCAGCATCTAGTTTATCCTGGCTGTCCGCCATTTCGTTTACTGGGTATAGACTGCGAGAGCAACGAAGAGTGAATGAGAGCAATTCTGGTAAAGAGAAAGTGAGAGAGTTTCCTCGCCGTTTGGGCTGACGCAATCGCGAGCGTGTTTGCACAGGCATTCAGTATTCGATCTTAGAAGCGTTAACACGTATGGTCTTGCGGTACTAATAAAAAAAACAAAATGGAGTCCAAAAAATACGACAGCCTTGTCCGGCCAGAAGAACTACTTCCCATCCGCATGATGTCCCTTTAAGAACGGCTGAAGAACTTTCTCAAGACACTCTTCCTGGTAAACTTGTTGATTGATGTCCAGACCGCTCGGCTTGAACCACGACTTTGAAATCCCTCCGTCCGGTATGGCGATGTACATGCTGTAATAACTTTTTTTTTTTTTTCAAATTTATGCTTAAACTTAAACTTCGGGAGGTGTGGCCGACTTGTCGCTGGAATAGTAGAATAGTTCTTCGTCTTTACGATCGCTATCTGCTCGTCTGTGTACTCAGGGGACCGAGTCTTCTTCTAACAGATGATGTCCTCCATCTTGAGGGTTCGGTGAATCAAGGTATGGGAGCAGTGGTATTTTCGGCCGGCTTCACGCAAACTCGTCCTTCTTGTTGAACAGCTTTTTCGACGCTTCCTTCACGCTCAGTGATGCCAGGATCCGGTAAAATGTACTCACGGGCACGTTTTCGTCTCGAAAGTGGTATACCGTAAGCTTTTTTCCACGATGACCATGCGTTTCGTAAAACCACACAACGCGCTCGCGGAGTGCTTGCTGTTTCGATGCCATATTCGATTGAACTGACAGCACCCGAGCGAAAAAAAAACATGCCACCTATTTCTAGAGAGTGCAGAGAGCAATTCTTTTGGAGAGAAAAACATTTACGCTCTTTACTTTAATTACAGAAAGGCATTGAAATCTTTCTCATTTTTCGACTACAGTAACAGTTAAGCTCAAAATCTATTGGAAAAAAAATAGTTTACGTTAAGTACATAGAAACATTTGTGGATACCTATAACAGAATACATTAAGTGCTGTAAATACAAACTTTTGTTTCATTTCAAAGGGTGTTACGTCATTTCGTTTATTTTCCGTCGGTCTCTGTTCGCACTGAGTGCCTATTACCGACGCCAGAGAGCTGATTCCACAACCAGATATCGGTTCATCAACACATGGACCGAAACCAACGGCTCTACGCCCCTTGCGAAGGAAGACGTGACACAGAGCTGCCACCTCAGAAAATCTCAACAGCCTTGGCCAACCTGGAATTGAATCCAAACCTACGCAGTGGTCCAGAATGTGAATTTAGCAGGGATTTTAACTTTTTGCTAAAATAAATGACTTAGTCTTACAATATGTTTGGCAAAGTTGTTGTACTTTGCAAGGCCCTTCTTTTTATTTAAACAGATACTAGGGTGGTTCTAATTTTAGCAACATTTAAAAATGATTTTTTTAAAGTTCAGATATAGAGCTTGAATGTCTTCGACGAAGTTGTAGAGCAACACATTTTAGATAAATTTGCTGAAGACATGCAAGCTCTAGCTAGCTCTTATACTTTGCATTGCACGAGAATTCCAAATGTAAGCTTTATGGTGGTCCTTAATAAGGGTTTTTCTATAACGTTTGTAATTTTTATTTTACACTAAAGTACCCTTTAGACAATTTGAAGATTAATTTAGAGCGATTTTTTTGTTTTAAAGTTATGAGAACTTTTATATAAAAAATATAACTTTTTCAATCTTTGATTAGGGCCATCCTTCCCATATGCACATCGCACACATGCACGTGTTCGCCTGCACAACCGAGTCCCATGTACGTACACGGTGTGCGTACACGTAGGATCGAGGCACTAGTTTTCTCTTTCTCACTCTCATCATCACTAGCGTTGACTCTTTTTGCCTTATGCAAATCGTTCTCGTGTACGCACCCGGTGTGCGTACGCGGATGATTGAACTAGAGTTTGTACACCGTTTGCTTGAGTTCGATGTTCGAGACGAACCTGTACATCGGGACGAAGCATGTTTGAGGTTGAACGAGTGCACGAAATTTTGTACACCGATACATAATTGTTGATGTTCATGGGAAGTCTGATTAGGGCACTTAACATTAAATACCGTTGCTGTTATATGAAATAACATGCTTTGTATTACAGATCACCCAAAAATGCCAAATACGCAATTTTTTTATCTTGCAATATTTACTCAAAAAACAGTTTATTTTTAGTTAGAGGTATATATAACTTTTTTACTAGACAAGCTAGAGGTTCAGTATGTTAAGACAAATTGTTCTCCTTCAAAATATCTGAAAGTATTTCTAAAGTGATTTTAATGAAAAATCAAAACTGCTAAAGTTATACAAAGAAAACCATTTTTTTAAGAAGCGCCCTAATGGTTTTTGGTAAAATGTACATAACATAGAGTTTCAGTGTCTTCTCACCTCTATCTCGAACCATTAAAAAGTTAGTTTTCTGATTTTAAAAACTTTAGAACCACCCTACCCGTTATTTAAAATAATAGAAAAGTATTGTGAAGCGTATTATTTTATCACGAAAACGAAACTATAGGGGAAAGTGGAAAAATACGGACCGCTGGACAATTCGGACCCCAGCTTTTTCTCAACTATTGGAATATTATGAAAAGCGTATATATCATTTTCATGGCTCTGTTCTGTCTCACAAAATATTGCGGTTCTCAGTTTTCGTGTGCGTGCGCTAGGAGCGAATGTTGCTTCGGAGCGCTTTTTTTGAAAAATTTGTGCTTTATCGTGATTTTGGATCTGCCGGATAATATCTTTTATGTATATCCTGTTTTGAGAGAGACTATCAACTGTTACTTAGGCGGAAATAGGAATTCATTTCTATCGCAAGAAATCGAAAAGAAATGGGGGGTCCGAATTGGAACAGGGTTGGGGTAATTCGGACTTTTATGTACTTTTGCAAAGAACCGTTTATACACAATACGGTAAAAGATAGGAAAAAGTTGGCTTAGAAAAAAAGTGGGCAATTGATTAGGATATTAGAAAAAAGTATTTATTTGTGATTCGGTTGACACATGTCAGTACTATAGCTCATAAATCTTTACTAGGTCCGTATTGGCCCAGTTCACCCTATTTTTTATATTGTCCACCGTGAAAGATATTTAAACATATTACATAGGGTCAATTCATGATAAACAAAATTTTTAATAAAGCTTTTTCATTTTTTCCAACCTATCCTTCAGATGTTTTTCAGAGTTTTTGAAGACGATCTTATTCTACCACACCAAAATTTTATTTTCTATTATTCAAAAGATATAAGCATTCAATATATAAAAAATAGTTTTTTTCAAATCAATTTTATGAAATTAAAAAAAATATCGTGTTCGCCATATTTTGCTCAAAATCATGATCTTATTTATAGTTGAAAACGAATCATCTTTTGTTTGCCCCAATCATTCGCCTTATAACAATCTTTTAGTTGTCTGAAGACTATTTCTGTTTTAAAGGAATACCGCACAAGTTATTTGAATAAAACAGTTTTTCTAAGAAACACTAAGAAACACCCTAACCTTCGATTTTGAATTTGTTGTAAAATAAAAAGTAAGACAAATAGAGCTTACATGTTTACAGAAAACTTTTTCAAAATTCGTCGCTCTACAACTTCGCTGAAGGTCATTTGGCTTTAGCTAGAATGATTAAAAATTTAATTTTTTAATCTTGGTAAAATTAGAATCACCCTAACTGTTTTTTTTAACAAAAAGAGGGGGCTCACAAACTACGAAAACTTTTCCAATGACTCAATAAGTCTAAGTTATTTAGTTTTAGTAAAATCTCAAAATTTCTGCTAAATTTGCATTCTGGACTACTGTGCACTGGGCTGATTGGTGGTTACACTTACCACACAACCACCGGCGCCGTCTATGATCAAAATTTGGTCAAGCTAAGCTTTCGGTTGAGCGTCTTTTAACTACTGCCATCAAATTCCATGTAGCCACTTCGTCCGCTATGTTCGCCACAGCCAGGTTGCACACATTTTTGGGTCTTCCTCAGGTTCCGTTTGACGATGGATTGGGCCAAGCTCTAGTGTATTGGGAGGGATTTTGCCCTTGGGCGCCACCGGAACGTTTTTGGCAGGATTCACAATCCAGTCAAAATACATAGAATAACCGTGATGCTTAATAAAAAGTAGCAGACTTTTTTTTTCCATTTCCTGGTTGACGGTCTCGGTCGCAAAGATATTGCCGCTTTTCAAACCACAGGTACAGAAAGTCTGCCAAATTGGATATTTCTATGCGAACATCGACAGCTTCATATGCTTGAAAATATGGGTCACTTTTCCTTTCCGGTTGCCATTATGCTGGTGACAGTTGATTTGGCTACTTTTAACGATTTCGCTAACTCGGCGTGAAAATAGTTCAGACTCAGGCGGTACGCGGGCACAGGCAACTTTCTGCCCTCAGGCACATGAGGGTTTTTTAATATCATGCAAAGAAATGTGTCAAGTATTGCACAATTCACACCAAATCGAACTGCACAGTTTGAAAGTGCGATGAATCAAAAGTGTGATCAAAAGTTCAACTCCTTTGAGACAGATTTTTGACATTGAAAAGTGTCAAAAACATACTTCTTCTTACTTTTACTAGCTGTTAGGTTTACATGGCTGCCAGTCTCGCGGTTTTTATAATATATTTGATCGAAAAAGTTAATTTTTCGTCGATTTCGTAACATTTCGTTTGGAAACCGTGGAAAAACTGTAATAGCAAAGTGCATCGAAAATCCAACTTTCAAAGCAATAAAAAATACAACCCCACTAAAATTTGATCGTAAAACCTTGGAAATATCTCTACGAAATTTTTAGTGACTTTGAAAGAAGCCGATTTATCAATAATTCATATTTATTCTTGTACCAGTATCGCATGGATTTGTTGGGATCTTTGTCTAGTTTCACCTAGAATTCGTTAAAGAAAAATCTGTTTTAATCCACCTAGTGGTGCAATTGTGCTTATCTCATTTGTCCAAATTACGATTCCATGGCTGGTTATGTTCAATACAACGATGGAAATGAATATTACATATTCAGTACGATTTGCACATACATACAATGGATCGACAGCCACGATCTTGAGATGCTATGTGTCGACACTGAAACATCGCTTGAAACCAGCGGCGGATCAAGGAAGAGGATCCGGGGGTCCGGACCCTGCCGAAAATTTTCAATTTGTTAAGAAATTTTAAACTAGTTTCAATTTTAAAGTAGCAACCCTTCATTGCACACTCCTACCTACGCCTAAATAAGTCAAAAAAATCGTCGGGATTACGGTTGACGATTTTTAGAGTGATTGCATAACCTTTCTATATGAGAAAGGCAAAAACAAACAAAATGAACAATCAATGAAGGTAGAATTTAAAGAAAGAGAAACAATAAAATAATTAAGGAGCAAACGAGGAAAAACTAATGAATGGATAAAATGAAATAAAACGAGAAAGCTGAAAAAACATTTAATATAATGGAAAAAGATTAATAATATGCAAGTTGTTCCAACAGTATAAAAAAGTCCATAACGGAGAACAACAGAACATAAAGACAATGGTAAAGTTAAAATGTGAAGGTATATTATAAATTTTATGAAATAGCAGAAATGAAACAGATTCAATAATTTAAACTATCAAATGAAAGAGAAAATTCGACAAGACGAAAATTGAAAAAATTGAAAAATATTACAAAATGGCTAAAATAATGAAAAATAGATAAACGGGAAACAGATAAAAATTATTGAAAATAGATAAAGAACAAGAATGAAATAAATAGATAACAATTCAATAACTATCTAAAAGTGTTCAAATTAGTTTTTTTTTCAAATGAACCAATTAAAGATTGAATAAGTGCAATGGAATAATGGAAATAGAAATAAATGGATAATGAAAATAGCCCACAAACATACAAAAGTGTAACCACAGAAGCCTGTAAAATCAAAATTCAGACCCCCTCGATTTCACAGAAAATCGTAAGATTTTCTGACTGTCGTACACATTTGTAGAAGCGACATTCTGAAAAATTAATTGTGACAGATGAATCTCATTCTGTAGTTTTTTTAGAAAGTAAATACAACGTGTTTAATTTTTTTTTGCCATCTTCAAAACAAAAAAGCTCCTTTAATCCATCCAATGGTACAATTGTGCCTCTTTTCTTTATCCAATAGATGATTATGTTCAATATAGTTGTGAAAATGTCTATTACACTCTTATCACAATTTACAAGGGCACGACTGCCATGAACCTGATGAGCAACATGTGACGCACTTGGAACAGAAAATATAATATTTAAGTAGAAAAGAAGCATGCGTTAAATATTGTCTTCGTGTTTACATATTTCAGAATGCAGTAGGAAGAGAAAAGGATTAAAATTGTAAAAGGGGAGGCCTAGTTGGTGCAAATGGGTGGACAGTATATTCAAAGAACCTTGGATTCGGTTTAAGTAATTTAAACCTGCAAATCGAAATAATTTTATGTCCATTTTGATAAATTTGTAACCTCTGAAATATTACGATTGTTCCAGTTTATATGGAAAATTCCTATGTAACCAAAAGTCGCATCTGAATGAAATTCAATAGCAAACAATGGGAGTATTTATTTATTTATTTATTTATTTATTTATTTATTTATTTATTTATTTATTTATTTATTTATTTATTTATTTATTTATTTATTTATTTATTTATTTATTTATTTATTTATTTATTTATTTATTTATTTATTTATTTATTTATTTATTTATTTATTTATTTATTTATTTATTTATTTATTTATTTATTTATTCATTTATTTATTTATTTATTTATCATTTGGAAGCAAGTTTGTAAAAATCAGTAAAAAATTTGCTGAGCAGTAGATGTGACATTATCTTACGATCTTTGCTAGTTCCCCGGGAGTGTCAAGAACCGTCATAGGTGGCCAATACTGTCAAAGCTACTTTGATTGGTCTTTAGTGATTTAAACCCGCTAATTCAAGTAATGTTACATCCGTCTTAATAAGTATTGCATCATTTGGACAACTTGATGGTGCAAGTTTACATGATAATTTGCTGTGTGCCTACACTCTTCCACCCGTAACCCCGGAACCGGGAGTAGTATCAACTAAAAGTTTAATAGCTTGCTTTCTGATTTATGAATTCATCATTTTCCAGAAATCACCGACTGCAACATGAAATCCAGGACCGCTTCCATGGATAAATTCAAATTGCCCTTTTCTAACCGCCATCAGCATTTCGTGGAACAACCCATGCCTCTAAATCAGTGAAAAGCAGTGAAACTTTGATCGGTGTTTCCACATTGAACCTGACTAATTGGAACGGCAGATGTACATTCAGTTTGACTGGTTTTAAGTACGTGATTTGTGATAAATGATTTGTCCAACTATTCGTCTCTTCCCATATATATGAACCGTGCCAGAAAAGTAGTTTACAAAGCATTACCCCACCACCCTACACTCTTTTCCAGTTTGCAGCTGGTGAACGCACTTTCACCTAAGCAATTTAAACTCCACAAAATTACACTTCTTACGAATTCCGAGCATCCCTAACGTGTTCAGCAGCGGAACGTATCTCCAATCATCTCTGCGTCCATATTGGAAAATTATTACCGCTACTAATGATTACCAATTGGTTCTGATTTGTTCTTCCTTCGGCATCAAGCTCCATCGATAGCATGTGGAAATAGGGACTTGCACCGAACGTCGTGTTCCCGTGGGTGAATTCTGAGCCTGCTGTCGTCTGTCTGGTAGCATCATTCAACAAACGAGCGAAGATGACGGTGAAGATGCAAGCGTTCCCGGGTGGCTGAATCGATTTTCCTTACTGTTTGGACCCCGCATGGGAAATGCAATGAATATTTGCTGGGCAGAGATTTGTACACCAAAAAAATCGGATTAGGAAAAAATCTTTGGTTTGTAAGTTAGGATAGCTGACAATTTTTCGGTCTACAGAAACGTTGTAAGTTGTGGATTTGAGTTAAAGTTAAACAATTGGCTGGAATGAACAAATGTAAAATGAAAAATGAATCTATGAATCTTTGAATTTTTGAATCTTTGAATCAGACTCATCACATTTTTTAATTATTGGATCTTTAGTTGGATCCTCGCATCCAAACAACGCAAAGTGAGGGGCGCACAAGGCAATCGATTTAGTAACTACGCTATGCCATTCTCTGTCACAAAATTCTTTATACCTCTCCCCGCCTTCAATAGTACGTAACAAAACCTCAAAAAAACTTTTTTTTTATTCAGTAAAGATAGTACTCCTCCTTCCGCATATGTCATAATATGTCACATTTTGTTGCACTCCCTCGTCACCTAAACTGCCCATAAAAGCATAAGAGTCCCATATGGATTTTTGACGAAAATGAGTTATCTGTTGGATTGTATTCTGTATCACCACTGAATCACAATGAATAAATAAGATTACCAGGTTTGTTATGAAAATACCGAAAAAAATACCAAAACATGGTTGTCCCATTCATAAGGCTCAATGAGAATGTAAATCTTCAATAGTGTTTTTCTCGGCTTGCTGTTTTTCATTATGGGACTCTTATGCTTTTATGGGCAGTAAAAGTGTTACGCAATTTTTTATTGATCCCTAATAAGTGTGCCATATCCAAATTGAAACAAAATGCTTAAACAAGCATCGCATTTTTTCATTTTTATGTTTTCACTATATTGATAGCTTCATTTCGTAAAAGATTGTTTGTCCAATTTGCTGTTTCTTGGTTCATTGTACTTCCAACTCAAGAGAGAACTTTGAACCAAGACTATTTTGCATACTGCTTTATTGCAATACGCAGGATTTGATAGCAAAGATACTCTCAATAGCGACCTTCAAACAGTGTACCGGAAATGAAAGACGAAAAGGCAGGCCATGCTTTGAAAAAAACCCCATTTATAATATCAGAAAATATTTCAAGCGCAAAATTGGGACTGGTGTTCTTCGATGTAAGAGTATTAAACTTTTAGTGCTTTTGTACCAGTTTGGCGTTTGAATCAAAACACGAGGACGCATTGAACAGGACTACTCGAATGTTTTATTTAAGTATATGAGATTTCAGCGTATTTTTATATCCTTTTTTTCAATTTACAAACATGCATCGTTTGTAGATTCATGCGTGCCACCACTTTCACGAGCTGATGACTATTGCAAACGAAATTACAAAACTGAAAATCATTCGTGCAATCCGAAAAAAGTTATTTCGACTGCCAGCGTAAACCAGCGCGTGTAAGATTATATGTAATTTCAACGTAATTCTGCCATTTGCCGAGGAGCTTTCCAGTGTTTGCTACCGTATTCATACCCATTTTAACAGCTCTCGCCTCACAGCATCAACGGGCGGAACTGCAAACGACACAATCATAACAGACCAAGTACCTCCGATGGCGGGACCAGCACGCGTTGATGCGCTTGTTGGCTATTCAATCGACATCGGAAGCATGAATTTCCACTTTCAATGCGGCGCCAGCGATGAAAACACGTGGACTTTTTTTACCGATCGTGTTCAGCAGGCTTGCCGAAGAAAACATGCGGTTTTAGGTGGAGTGAGAGCGTGAGTTGCGGATGAATCTCTGTGTTTGGTTTGAGTCTGTTTGGCACTCACGAGAGTAAACCGATTTGCAGTGTATTGGAGAAAGCATAGTTCAGTTCGTCGCGAATTTAATTCATCTACAATCGATGTGCATGATTTCTAGATGCCAATTGAAAACTTTTGGTTTTGTTTATCTTAATGTGTGTAATTTAATAAAAGCTAACTGTATTTACTCTAACTGTTAAGGTTCAATTGACTGATTAACTTTTTTGAATTTGACTTCCTATCGCAAGTTTTTGCAAAATTAAACTAGGCTCATTTGGAAAGAATGATTAAATGCTTTCGAATGAGTACCGTAAACTGGGGTGACTTTGATCACCGGGGTGACTTTGATCACTCGAAACTTTTTTCGTAGATCGCTTACTAAACCAGAATAGTCTACCGAATCCTTTTAATTTGAAATGATTTTTACTCTAAACTTATAAAATACTGATTTGTTATACTTTTTGAGTATATTGTTCGGTTTTGGGTACAAAAACTACAAAAAACCAAAATTTGACGTTACCTTATTTTTACAATGCTTCGTATAGTGTCTATTTTTATTATTCAAATAAATCTCAGATTTGAGAAAGAGTAATAAATTACAAGTGAGTTTTTATTTTTCTTTAGATTGGGATGCGCCAAATTTAGTTTTAAGAGTTTGTTTATTTTAAATACTTTTTTGTGAAACTAGTTGGCAATTATTTCAAATTATTTTAAGCTAAAATTCGCAACATTTTTTTATTGTTCAAAATTCCAACGTGTTAAAATGAATGAAACTTTTTGTACATTGACAAAGAACTGAAATAAAGCAATTTTAGCAGCTTTAAAGGTTTTCAGAATCTTTTATTTATTTTATTGAACACAAATGATACGATTATAAATTTTGATTACTCGAATTTTGCAGTACAGTAAAATTCCGTTTTTGGCGCGTTCCGTTTTTGGCAACAAATGGGTTCCGTTTTTGGCAACATTGTTGTTGTACATAGTAAATCTTTTACAAAATGCTTACACATTTAGTTTTAATAATTGATATCACTTTTGACTTTTTTCCAGATATGGGAGTCATATTTACTACATTTTATGGGTTCAGGCATAGCAAATAAAATTATATTTGCTGATTTTCTTCTATCATTTCATTTCATATCACATATTCATATATAATTACTGTTGTTGTAACATTTATGATGTAACAAATTGAAAATAAAAGCTTTTAAAGTAAGGTTCCATTTTTGACGCGGCTCCTGTTTTGGCAACTGAAAAAAATATATTGTTGCCAAAAACGGAATCCTACTGTACATTGAAATACTTTGTATAATACCAATTAACATCTATTTAACAATGAGTATCTTTCCAGAATTAGGTTAAACAAACATTTGAATGAAAAACATTGACATCAATAACTTAATGTGGGTGAACATGCAGGTTATCAAAGTCACCCCGGAATACGAAAACGGACTTCAACTTGAAATCATTTTTGGAAAAATAGCTGTAAGCTATTTTATGTAAAACCATCCAATCTTGTTCTCCATACATCAGTACATGGTTTAAAAATATTAAACTTGAAAAAAATGTGATGCGTCTAAAAATATGCAATGATTACTTCGAAAAGTGATCAATGTCACCCCGGTTTACGGTATACCTACAAAGTGTGATCGCAAGTATCGTAGTTGTTATAGCATTGAAAGTCGAGTTTCATGAAAAATCACTTGAACCAGCTTTCTGAACAAAAATCCTAATCAACAAAAGACCTACAGTAGGAGCCCCTGCGCACGCCCATGGTTGCGATACAACACCGAAGAGTGACCAATAATTTTACCAGCGCGCGGTGAAAAAAAAATATATCAAAAACACGACTTTTGTTAAAAGGGCTGGTATACCAAGAAGTATTTTCTGTTTTTGGTCACCGTTGCCAAATGTTACCGTTTTAGGATGGATATTTTTTTGGTGATTACATTAAAAACTCTTCCTACTGTTAACGCTTCAGCTTACTGTTTTAAATTCATTCATCTTCAGAAATTTAACCCCATTCGTCTGTTGCTATCGCTAGGGGAAACAAATCCATGTTACATAGGGTAAAAAGTATAATATGCCCCACCGGGGCAAAATGCGCTTCTTCAACTCCCAGGATTCCTGAATTATCTAAAAACTAAAAATGACTGATAACGGTATCGTTTCATGAAATCAACGTACTGAGTTAGTTTGGTATTTTTAATATGATGAAAAACAACAATATACACAAAAGTTTCCAAAGAGCTATTTTGATGTAAGCTCCCACTTTTTCCAATGGCATTACAACCAATTAGAAACAATCCGATTTGATAAAACTATTTTTAGTTGCCTTAAAACTATGTGTGCGTGTAGAACTATTCATGCATTCACAACATCTCATCACCAGCAAAAACGCCCCACTTATTGTTGTGGGGCATATTCACCGATTGCTGTGGGCCATATTACACTGTAACCGGGGGCATTTTGTCCTGGGTGAAAGAAAAAAACTAGAATTTAGGCATCTTTGAAAAATGTTTAATAATACTTGTACCAGGATGTTTCTAATAAAAATGAAACAGGTACTAATTTATAACAGATATAACAATAAATTAGAGTAGTTGGTGCGGAGATCATAGTGTCGAATGGTGAAATATAGCTATTTTTGCTAAAGACCTGTTTACCCTACAACAAGTGGAGTTAGCGGCCCAAGTTGGGACTGATAAAATAAAATGGAGAACAAACAAGAAACCCACACATAAGGAGTAGGCGCAGCGAATCTGTTTGTCAGAGGTGCACAGCAACAGCTGCAGCAACAGCACCAGCAGCAACAACAGTAGCAAGAGCAGAGCAGGGTGAGCAATACACTCAGGATTTTTTCATCCGATTTTTTGCGCGTTTTTTTACGAGGTTTTTTTACGCGGATTTTCCAATTAATTCGGGTTTTTTACGCGGATTTTCCAATTAACGCAAGTTTTTTTTTTTTTTTTTCATACGTTTATTTGACACGGCATTTGCAATAGCTTTTTACGCCAGTTTCTTTTTTTACATAGCACGTTACAAAAATCCTTAAGACTAATTTTAACTATACTAGTACTTTGTCTAAAACTAACACTGAAATCACTTTATTGTTTGCTTTTTTCCTTACATTGTTGTATTTCATACTGATCTAGTATTTTCGGGTGTATTTATTTACTTTTTTTCTGTTATTGTCTAAATTTAAAAACTAAATATTCTAAGACCCTTTAATTGGTGAATGATTAGCCTTGGATGAGAGTATGAGGAGATGAATTTAATTAAATTTTGACAGACGCTGTTTTTAGAAAATGATAGATAAGTTCCATGTATAGAAGATCGCGATACGCCAGGATGTCTCTAACAGGAACATGGATTGGTCTTCCTCGGACTTGTAAAGAATCTACTAATTGTGATCTGGCTTCACGATATTCAGTGCAGGACCAAACAACATGCTCAATGTCATGGTAACCTTCTCCACAAGCACAATGATTACCCTCAGCGAGCCCAATACGACGGAGATGCGCATCTAAAGTATAATGATTGGACATGAGCCTAGACATCACACGGATGAAGTCCCGACTTACATCCAATCCTTTGAACCATGCCTTCGTTGATACTTTAGGGGTAATTGAGTGTAGCCATCGTCCCATATCTCCATTGTCCCAAGATGTTTGCCAACTAGCAAGTGTCCTCTGTCGAGAAGCGCTATAAAATTCATTGTAAGCGATGGGTCTTTCATATATTTCACCATCTAGTGCACCAATCTTGGCTAAATTATCAGCTTTCTCATTTCCCGCAATAGAGCAATGGGCGGGGAGCCACACTAGGGTAAATTTATAACATTTTCTTGTCAGGTTACTCAGAGATTCTCGTATCTTCCCCAAAAAGAATGGATCGTGATTATCAATCCTCTTTGAGCGTAGAGCTGCAATTGTGCTGAGACTATCAGTGAGGATAAAGTAATGGTTCGGGGGTAAAGTATTAATTATTTGCAAACTATAGTGAACTGCTGCTAGTTCCGCTATATAAACAGAGGCGGGTTCTGCAAGTTTGAGAGAAATTGAAAAATTATTGTTGAAAATACCGAAACCAGTGGCCTCACTGATTCGTGACCCATCAGTGTAAAACATTTTAAGGCAGTCTATGTGTTGATATTTAATTGTGAATATTTTAGGGATCTCCCGCGAGCGTAGATGATCCGGAATTCCACGAATCTCTGCTTGCATGGACGTGTCGAAGAATAAAGTGGATTCAGGAATATCTAGTATATTGACGTATGTGGGAACATACTTAGCAGGCGTTATTTCTTGTGACATGTGATTGAAATACACTGTCATGAATCTGGTTTGGGGTTGAAGCTCGACAAGTCTTTCAAAATTTTCAATTACCAGTGGGTTCATAACCTCACATCGAATAAGTAAACGAGAAGAGAGATCCCAGAATCGGTCTTTTAAAGGAAGAACTCCCGCTAGTACTTCAAGACTCATCGTATGGGTCGACTGCATGCAACCTAAGGCAATTCGTAAACAGCGATACTGTATCCGTTCCAGTTTAATAATGTGAGTGTTCGCAGCTGAACGGAAACAGATGCACCCATATTCCATTACTGAAAGTATTGTTGTTTGATACAATCTTATCATGTCACTTGGATGAGAACCCCACCATGATCCAGTTATTGTTCGCAGAAAATTTATCCTTTGTTGGCATTTCGTTATTAGATACCTAATGTGGCCTCCCCATGTGCCTTTAGAATCGAACCAAATTCCAAGGTATTTAAAAGTCAGGACTTGGGCTATCGTTCTACCAACCAACTGAAGCTGAAGCTGAGCTGGATCACGCTTCCTTGAAAAAACAACCAACTCTGTTTTCTCCGTAGAGAAATCGATGCCTAACTTCAAAGCCCAACTTGATAAATTATCCAAACTATCTTGCAGTGGTTGTTGTAAATTTAAGGCTTTTGGTCCTGTAACAGAAACCACGCCATCATCTGCAAGTTGCCTTAGAGTGCATGGGCTGACAATACAATTATCAATATCATTCACGTAAAAATTGTAGAGAAGGGGGCTTAAACAAGAACCTTGTGGGAGGCCCATGTAACTTATTCTGAATGTTGCCAAATCGCCATATGAAAAATGCATGTGCTTTTCTGACAATAAGTTGTATAAATAATTATTTAATATTGGTGAAAGACCACATTGATGTAGTTTCTCTGAGAGAACATCAATGGAAACAGAGTCGAATGCTCCTTTTATGTCTAAGAACACAGACGCCATTTGTTCTTTTTTTGCGTAAGCTAGTTGGATTTCTGACGAAAGTAGCGCCAGACAATCATTCGTTCCCTTTCCCCTCCGAAAACCAAACTGGGTATCTGATAGCAAGCCGTTCGCCTCAACCCAATTGTCGAGACGTCGTAGGATAATTTTTTCCAACAATTTCCTGATGCAGGATAACATTGCAATCGGTCGATACGAGTTATGATCGGAGGCTGGTTTTCCCGGTTTTGGAATAGCGATAACTCTCACTTGTCTCCAGTCGTGCGGGACAATGTTCTGCTCAAGAAGCTTATTGAATAAATTCAACAAGCGTCTTTTTGCTAGGTCAGGCAGATTCTTCACCAAGTTGAATTTAATTCTGTCTAGTCCCGGAGCATTATTGTTGCATGAGAGGAGTGCAATTGAGAATTCCATCATTGTCAAAGGCGAATCTATGAAATCGTTACTTGTGGGAGCATCGCGAGTGATTTTCTGCGCAGGAGCAGAATCGGGACAAATTTTCTTGGCAAAATTAAATATCCAACGATTCGAAAAATCTTCGCTTTCATTAGTCACGTTTCGATTCCTCATTCTTCTGGCTGTGTTCCAAAGAGTACTCATTGATGTTTCTCTTGACAAGCCATTAACGAAGTGTCTCCAATAACTAGATTTTTTGGCACGACGTATACTGTCGAATTTGTTTTGCAAAATGAAATAATTTTCAAAGTTCTCACGTATACCCCCTTTCTGTTTCATAATTTCTTTGTAGGCAACTTGTTTAGCTTCATATGCATCAGAGCACTCTTTGTCCCACCAAGGATTAGGGGGCCGTCTATTTATTGTCATTCCAGGATTGCATTTCGTTTGGGCTTGTTCTGCTGCTTCAATAATTAAACCCGCTAGGAATTCATATTCTTCGGTAGGGGGTAGCTCTTCTGTCGAAGCAAGAGAAGTGGAAATTAATGTTTCGTATGTTTTCCAATCAATATTTCGTGTTAAGTCATAAGGAACATTGATTGAATTCGTAAGGCCTAATTCACTGTTAATTGAAACAACGATTGGCAAATGATCGCTACCGTGAGGATCAGGTACAACCTTCCACGTGCAATCTAACCGAAGTGATGTCGAGCACAGAGATAGATCTAATGCACTTGGACGTGCAGGAGGTCTGGGGATGCGTGTTGTTTCGCCAGTATTTAAAACTGTCATATTAAATTCGTCACAAACATTGTAAATCAAAGAGGATCGATTATCATTGTAGAGGGAACCCCACAATACTCCGTGCGAGTTGAAGTCTCCCAGTATCAGACGCGGAGCAGCCATGGATTCCACTACCTCAAAAATTTGACGTTGTCCAATTTGAACTTTGGGAGGTATATATATAGAAGCGATAGACATGTCTTTGCCTTTAATGTTCGTTTGGACAGCAACAGCCTCAATGCCCGCAAACAAGGGGATGTTAATTCTATAGAAAGAATAGCACTTTTTAATTCCTAGAAGCACTCCTCCATACGGGGTGTCTCGGTCTAGGCGAATAATGTTGAAATCATTTAAGTTGAAATTAATGTTTGAGGTAAGCCATGTTTCACATAGAGCAAAAGCATCGCATTTTAAATTATGCAGTAAAATTTTTAAGGAATCAATTTTAGGTATGATACTTCTGCAATTCCACTGTAAAACAGTGATGGAATCTTTCATTGGAGGAGGTGAATTACCCATTGAAAGATACAATCGCTGCAAGGATGGGCCATTGAGCAATCAGCTGCTCTAAAAATGTTCTAATTGTTGGGAGGAAAGCTGAAAGTATACTCTTTAGTGGTTCAGAAATATTGAATGCTTTAAAAATCCAATCAACAATTTCAGAAAATTTCAATAATCCTACCCCCGGCTGAGGCTCAGAGGTAGTCGAAATTTTATTATTTCCAGTAATGGTGTTCTGTTTGGATTGTACGTTCCCAAAACCGGGCGGAATTGATTTCGGTTTTGAATCGGAATTTTTCGGTTTTGGGCGCAGTTTATCTATTGGTGGAGAAATTTTAAGGCCCTTTCTTGGCAGCTTGGGAAAAGAAGACTGTTTTCTTTTTCTGGAATTTCCGGGTAAAACAAATGATGTACCTTCGCACGCTCCGTCAGAGTCAGACTGTTCCGAAAATAGAGATGCGTAAGTGTTTTCTAAGAAGATGGGTTTAGGGGTAGCATTTTTCAACATTTCTGCATAGGAGCGCTTAGACCTCTCCTTCAAGGATCGTTTAATTTTATCCTCACGCAATTTATAAATGGGGCATGCAGAGAGCTCATGTGAGTTTTCTCCGCACATTAAACATTTTTCTGAATTTTCATTGCATGTATCCTCTTGATGAGAACCCCCACATTTGCCACACCGTGCCTTATTGGAACAGTAAGTGGCTGTGTGGCCAAGCTGTTTGCAATTAAGGCAATTCATTACGCGAGGGATAAAAAGGCGAACAGGGAGACGAATCTTATCGATAATGACATAGTTGGGCAGCGCTGACCCAGCGAAAGTCACTCGAAATGAGTCAGACAGTCGATAAACTTTTTTATCTCCTTCGTGTGATACTGAATGCAATTGCTTGCATTCAAGTATTTTTACGTCTTTAAGTATGGTGTCTTTGAAACGACCAACCCCATGCTTAACTAAGTCATCAACAGTCAAACTCGATTCTGTGATGACCCCATCAATTTCAATTTCTTTTGAAGGAATATACGCTCTATACTCACGCGTAAAAAGCTCGCAAGAAGCAATTGCATTGGCTTGTTTGAGACTACCAACGACAATGCGTATTTTATCTTTATTGACTTTGACGATCTCTTTTACATCCGAGAATCGCGAAGTCAAATCTTTAGAAATTTGAATAATATTTAGCGCCTTTACTTTACGCCTAATAAATACAATCCATGGTCCCGTTGACGACTCTGGGTAAATTTTAATTCTAGTCGGATTTACATTTTCAGCATAAGGCTTAGGGGGAGGGTCTGGTACTCGTTCTCCCATCTCTTCATCCATTTTACCTAGCAAGAAAAACTATCACAAAAAGGAATGAAAAATATACCTGTTATACCTGTAGAACACACCTCATGTGTTACGTTGTAAACTCGGTGCCCGTTGTTTGACAATGTGACACTTGCTGTCCTTCTTCGTCGCGTTGCTTCTTCAGTAGAGAAATAGTCCTACCTGCAACACTTCAAAACTCTCTCCGATTAAGCTGCTCGTCGGTATCACCACCACAAGCGCGCTCTCTCCGTTTCCACCACCTCGGTAGACAAATGTGGCTACCTGTGGCTTGCTGCGAAAATCCCACTGTCGATGCGGCACTTTTCGGTGCCACTTGTTTTCCTTATTCGTCGTACCACTTCTGCGGTAGACAAATAGAGCAAATGGGTCTACCTGTGACGCTTCCCCCTCGTCGATTAGAATTGCCCGACGACACCAATACACTATATTTTTTTCTGTGTGTACAGGCACGATCACTGTCGATTTCTGCCACCGCGGTAGGCAAATTCGTCTACCAGCGGTTTGCTGTCAAAACACCACTTGTCGAGGATGCCGTTGACCACGCCTCCGACGTATCAACTGTCGACTCACACTTAACAAACTGGTCTCTCTCTCTCTCTCTCTCTCTCTCTCTCTCTCTCTCTCTCTCTCCCACAATAACGCATACAGCGTCTCGCACTCCGTCACTCTCTCGAGAACAAAACCTTCCACCTGGAGGCACAACCGTCTCGGTCGGTTGCAAAAACTGTTATGAATTAACGCAAGTCCTTTTGAATTCAAAAGACTTAGACTTTTTTCTGAAAGTCCTTTCAAATGCAAAGAACTTAGAAGAATTTTGGCAGTTCTTTTGCGGGGATTTCGCAATTAACACGATAAGTCTGTCCTTTTGAATGCGAAAGACTCAGAAGATTTTAGGAAAGATGGAAAAGACGGGTCTGGAAGACTCCTTATGGCCCGCACCTCAACAGTATGGGTATTTTCGGAATGAACTTGATGAGTTGATGGCAGAAATTGATTTTTGACGCCATTTTGAAATCCAAGATAGCGTCTTCCATAACAATATGGACATTTTCGGAATTGTTTTGAAGAGTAGGTGCCATCAGAAATTGATTTTGACGCCATTTTGAAATCCAAGATGGCGACATTTGGTTTAGCGAAATTCGCATTAACCCAATCAATATAAGTCGTCAAACGGTGGGATAACAAAATTAATTAATCTCATGCCTTCACGCGAGTCTAAGTCTATTGATGACATTTGGTCCTTAAACCGGCGACGACTGGGTACTAGGGTTCGTCGCGGTGCGGATGTGGGCGGTAAATGGATTGTCCGCACCGCAACCGCAAGAAAATAATAAAACCGCACCGCTTACCGCAACCGCACTTTATTTACCGCACCGCACCCCGCGGTAATGCGGTAAATGCGGTAATTTTTTTCATATTTTTAAAAATTGTGTTGAAAAATTGTTCGTTTGTATAACCATATATAATAAAATGTTATTCCTATTTACACGAAATTTAACTTAATTTACACCATAGTTAGTGATCACGTTCAAATTATATCTTCATATAAACTTGCAGTAAAAAGAGAACCCGTTAATTTGACTAAATCAATAATCAATCATGAAAAACTCAATAACGACTTCCAAAATTTCATAGAAAACATCGAGTTGATTGATGATGTAGATGTATGTCTTACAAATATCATCACAACCTACAATTCTTTACTTGCGGAAAACACTAGAACGGTCTCCAAAACTTTTAAATGTAAAGGCGTTTTTTGCCCCTGGATCAATTTCGATTTGTGGACACTGATTAGAATCAAAAGTAATTATCTGAAACGAGTAAAAAATAACCCCAATGATGAAAACCTCAAAGCTCTTCTGCAACACATAACTAAAAAAGTTAATGTAATGAAAAAGCGGTGCAAAAAGGCCTACTTTGAAAACCTTCTATCCAACACAACTCATTCAAAACTTTGGAAGAATATTAATACCATTTTTGGTCGTTCAAAGTCGGATGTTCCCATCAGCCTAATTTGCAACGATATCAGAGTCACTGAGACTAAAGAAGTATGTAATGTTTTCAACGAGTATTTCTCTAGCATTGGCAAAAATTTGGCTGACAATATTCCCACGAGTCCCAACTCAAATCCTATTACAAATATACAACACGTCCAAGAAACAATCTTCTTGCGTCCTGCAACCATAAACGAAGTGATCCTTTTGATTAAAGACCTCGAAAAAAATAACAGTTGTGGTCCTGATAAGATCCCCGCTAGTGTTCTTAAGAGTAACTGTACCGCTTTTGCAAACATCCTAACCAAAGCTTTTAATTTAATAATTCAAACCGGCAGGTACCCAGACTGTTTAAAAATAGCCCGAGTAATTCCAATTTTCAAAGCTGGTAATCCAAACCAACCTTGCAACTATAGACCAATTTCAACATTGTGCGTTTTCAATAAAATACTTGAGAAATTGCTCATCACTCGACTACTCGAGTTTTTGAACAAACACAACATAATTTACAACTACCAGTATGGGTTCAGGCAGGGCTGCAGCACTTTAATTGCAATTACCGAACTAATTGACTCCATCATTAGTCAAATTGATAGCAAAAGAATTGTTGGTGCCCTTTTTCTGGACCTAAAAAAAAGCATTCGATACTCTGGATCACTCAATCCTGCTTAAGAAGTTAGAATGCTATGGTATCAGGGGAGTAGCAAATCATATTATTCGTAGCTATCTGTCATATAGGAACCAATTCGTATCTATTGGAGACTCGTGTAGCTCTTATAGACCAATAGAAATAGGAGTGCCCCAAGGCAGTAATATTGGGCCACTGTTATTTTTATTGTATATCAATGACCTAGGTAGACTCGGGTTAAAAGGGACTCCTCGTCTTTTCGCGGATGACACAGCGTTGTTCTACCCGAACAACAACTGCCTGGATATTGTACGCGACATTGAATCGGATTTAAAAACACTAACGACGTATTTCAACGAAAACCTTCTTTCCTTGAACCTATCAAAAACTAAATATATGCTGTTTCGTTCATCTAGAAGAGCTATAGGCGTGCATCCAGACCCAAGAATGGGACAGTCTGTAATTCAGGAAACTAACTGCTTCAAATATTTAGGACTTCACTTAGACCCCACACTCTCCTGGATTGAGCATATCACATCTATAGAGAGAAAAGTTGCATCGTTATGTGGGGCTATGCGTAAAGTATGCTCTTTTGTTCCCCAGCATGTACTTCTAAAATTTTATTATGCGCACATCCACTCATTGCTGAACTACCTTGTATCTGTGTGGGGTCGTGCCAGTATTTCGAATCTGAAAAAGCTACAAACGCTTCAAAACAGATGTCTTAAAATTATTTATAAAAAACCATTTATGTACCCTACTATTTTGTTATACAATAATAATGCCCATAACATTTTACCTTTGCTTGGGTTGACTAACTACCAAACAATAATGTACATCCACAATGCTTTGCATAATACTATTGCTCATAATAATCTAGAATTTACGACAGGAATTCGAGCTCACAGCACCAGACAAGCCAATCATTTATTATACTCCAGAGTATCCACGAACCTTGGTCAAAGACGCATTTCTTTCATCGGACCTAAGTTATTCAACCAGCTTCCTACTGATTTAAAGCAAATAACATGTCGCACTCGTTTCCAAGCAAAATTGAAACTAATTTTAAAAAATAAAATAGGAGAATTTTTAATTTAAACTTCGTTCACCACCAATCGAGCTTATTCCTTCAGCTATAATTGGTTAACATTTTTTTAATAAAAACAATTGATAAATGCATTTTTTAGTAATAAATAAATTTAAATTATTATGAGCTTCCTGCAAAGCTACGATGGGACCCTTAAAAGGATTCTTTTCCGCTGGGTACTCGCCGTAGCTTCTTGTCAAATTTTGTGTTTTGTCGGTCTCGTAATGTTTTTTTTTTGTTCTCAGCGTTTCCGTGATTCGTAACTTTGTTTTGTTGTGCTGACCTTTTTTTTGTACGCTGAGAACTGATGTGTCCACTACCAGGGGGCTCCGTTTGTGAGCTTTTTGGTGTGGGGGTAAGAGGCGGGCTATTAAAAAAAAAAAAAAAAAAACTTTAAGAGACTCCTCAGAATGTAATGTTTAAGCAAAAATCAACTTTTGCATTTGCTATTAATAAAACTCCATACATTTTAAGGCAAACATTATACATTCAAATACGTTCTACTGCAGTAATAGGAAAACTTTTATTTTAGAAACCCTTCAGAAATGGAATAAAAATGTAATAAGAAATGAAGTTTTTTTCTGAAATAAAAAAATATAGCATATCATCAATTAGAACGACGTTATATTTGACAAAAAAATTGCTCTATACATTACATCTAATCAGGAGTCCGGTCTCAACCGGTACAGAATTATTGAACATTAGAAAAACTGCAAAAATGTATTATTTGTAACATACAGCAGAAATGTTATTAAAAATAGGAGGTTGTATGGACAAAATATCCCAAAGCTCTAACTTACACATTTTTCAAGAAACTTATGTATTCTCATTCAGAAATTAAGATCGCTCCCTTTAAAAAAGTATGAAGTGTAATTTTCTAAAGCCTAGTTCGAAAGTTCTAGCATTTAATGTATTTTCCTCTAATATTTTCCCAAAGAGCCAATGGCAAAAACTTCAATTAAAGTGGACAGGAGTCAAACGATGTGGTATTTGGCAAAAATAGTTTCAAAAAAAGCACACGCGCCGTTGTATTTTGTGAAACACCTTCCGAAACACTAGCGAAATCTTCTTTCAGCACCAGCGGCTGCTCATTCGGGGAACCTTTCGCGCGAGTGCTGGAGGGTTAACTGAAAAATATTAGGACTTTATTTGGTAGAAAACTATCGTAAATTTGAATGGAAGTACGCGAAAAAAGTTATGTAGAAAATAGAAATACGATGTTGATGAACGAATGATAGAATAATTGGCGTAATTTGGACCTCTCCTAGTTTTGGACGCTTTTCATACATTTGTAACCTTTACTGCCAATTACTCCAAATTCGTTTGGTTTGATGAAGATAATTATATTCTTTGGGTTGTGTTTAAGTTCCAGCATAATTAATTCATCTCTAATTTCTTTAAATTAATCAAAATTCACAGTTGAAAAATTGATATCGGAAATGATTCATAATTCAACGATTTCCAACCGAAATCGGGAGAAGTGTTTAACTTTTAAATTGGATTTAAGAGTACAAATTTATTGTTTTTAAATGATCTAATAATTTTCTCTCTATTTTGATCTTGCATTTGATGTGTTTGACATGGTTAGTTTGTGAAGTTTTACTTAGAAGTATAAAATAATTAGTGCCCAAAATATGTCGTAAAAATAATAGCGTCAAAATATTTCGGACACAGCTAGATTTTCTTTCGTAATAGCGGTCGGTTTATCAATTTAGAATAACCAAAATTATCACTTTATCAATATTTTTTTTTGCGGAGCGGTTGCGGTAAAACCGCGCTGTAAAAGCTCTTTCCCGCACCGTATCTGCGGGAAAAAGTGTCTTACCGCACCGCAGATTTTGCGGTGCGGGTGCGGTAAATACCGCGCGGTTGCGGTAATTACCGCAACCGCGACGAACCCTACTGGGTACTATCAGCCTTCTGCCGATAGTAGCAGAATGAGAGGGTGCGAACAGATCTAGTCGAGAAAACATTGCCGTAAAAATGAATAGTTGATCGGAAATTAGCCCCAATACGAATAATCTGACTAGTATCTATGATCACTATACCACATTTTGAGAAGGTTTTGAAATATACATCGGTCAGCTCAAATTTTTGTTCTAGGTGTGAGTTTGGGAACTTTCGCCAGGAGTGGTTTAGTTTGGACATGATTTGGAGGTGTCTCCAATCAAAAATTGTGTTTTTGCTGTGTTTCCGTGGGAAGATCACTTACACTCTGATTGGATAGGCCCTACATGCCCACATGTCATCCAGGGTTGATCCTTGGACATGTCTTGACATGTTTTGGCAGGTGAACGTGGATTTGGTCGCAGTGGAAAGTTTGTTAACTGGATTTTTGTGTAGAGGGATGTATCAGAACCTAGGAAAATTAGTATTATTTTTTCTTGGTTTAGGTATTCTTTTCTGTGTGGAGGTCTATAGCGATAGGAGCTGTGTTCACCTGTTGAAGCATGTTGGGATGTGTCTGGGGAGCAACCTTTGATGATGTGTGGGCATGTGGGGCCTGTTGGGTCAGAGTGTGGGTGGTCTTCCTACGGAAACATAGCAGGGACACGATTTTTGATTGGAGGCGCCTCTGAGTCATGTCCAGGTTGAGCCGTTTTTGGCGAAAGTTCTTGGGTTCACACCTGGAACAGGGATTTGGGCTGACCGATGTGTGTTTCGGGACTTTTTCAAGGTGTGGAGAGGTCTAATGATCACGGGTCAATACGTATTGAAAATTCGCCGCGTTTGTTTTTATGAATCTAATTTCAAGCTCCGTTATTGCTAACAAGCCCGTGCATCAGGTTAACAATCCTTTATATTTCCCTTCAGTGTTCGTTATTATCGCTCGTATACTTGTATTCCACAAACAATCCGATATGGAAAATAAGAAATACTTTCCTTGATTTATAACATCTCGCGCTATTTTTGCCTATATGTGTTATCACTCGGTAGTTTTCAAGCCAATAAATATATCGTAGAGAAGAAGTAGCGAATTCTGTCCAAATACTGTTGCAATAAATAGTGATCAGGCCCATTACGCAGATAAGATTAGCTTTTCTAGGCAATACTCCCACGGTCGGCCGAGTGGAGTTCAAATTGCTTTTGTTTAGGGAACATAGTATACTCTCGGTAGCCGGCTGCCCAGAGTTTAAAAAGAACCAAAAACTAAACAAGATCTCTTTTTCGAGTGATCGTGCACTCGAAGACTAACTAAACAACTACCTAATAAAATATGCTTTACAGGTCGCATCGCTTGCTTGGAGCGAATCCTAGACCTGATACCCTTCCAAACTACCAACTCCGCGACACCTATGGAAGAGTCTGATGAATCGTCGTCCTTCCGTTAAGTAGGTGGAGCATCAACACTTCCTGTCTACCTTATCCTTTATCCTTCCCCGTGAACGATGGAGATGGGGGCGGCCGGCAATGATGGCTATCATGCTGTTGAGGTTTTAATATGGGTCGGATTGGTATGAATTCCTACTTACCATTTCCTAAGCAGCTCTTATTAGATAATCAGCAGTCAAACATGATGAAGTCCAAACCAAGAGAGAAGAGTGTTGCGTTTGAAAAAAATATATTTTTATGCATGCGTGTGCGTTGTAACTTGTTAATCCATGTTTACGGCGCTTTGTAGCTGCGTAGGGTAAAGAGCCTATTGGTTTTCATATTTCGGTTATATGTTTTTTATCAGTAAGGCATCTGAAAACGTGCTTCTGTAGTTATTGCACTGTTCAGCAGCGTAATATTTTATATAGGAGAGTACACTCAGGTTTTTTACGCGGATTTTGAAATTTACGCGGTTTTCATACACGCGTTTTATTTTAAATTTACGCGGTTTTCATTTACACGGCCTCTATCCCCTGCGTGAAAAATCTGAGTGTAATTGCATCGGAAACAATCACATTCCCAGCAGAACTTTTTGTTTTCTAATTTCAAACACTTTTGTTTCGTACTGCACACAACGGAAAATCTTAAAACAGAACTTACCGTCCCAGCAGCAGTTGAAGCGGGTGTTCCTTTTCGATTCAAATTCAAGCCATGTCTTAAGCGTTACTGGACTTAAAATTGTTTTCCCAGTTTAACCAGTCAGAATATCTGTCCTACCCTATGTATTTAAAACACAGTTCTAATTGCGTTTTAAGGTATACAACAAATACGGTTGGGTATACTAATTTAAATTTTAAAATAAATCTGTTTTAAATTATGAAACAAACCGCTGTACTGAAGATATAATTATGTCAGTCCTATTACCACATAAAACACCTATATAACATAAAACGCTGTAGAATTGGTTTAATAATACAATGTTTACACTACAGAGTTATAACACGTTTTAATAATTAGCAACAAGAAAAATGTCACCAAGATGGCATAAAAACACGTTTTAACTGGTAGTGCGAACGTTGCATAACAATGTAATTTATCAAATAATTTCATTTTTCCACCACTAATCGATTAAGAAATACTTAAACTTAAGATTGTTTACTTAAGTTCATTAGTACATGATTGAAAATTTAAATGGAAAATGAAATTTCATATTTTATGGAGAATCTGTATATTTCCGTTGGCGGGCGTGGGTTTCCTCATCACAGCTCTCAATATGGAACTTTTCTTTTGAATATATTTTCTGGACAGACCAGCCTATTTTTACTAGATGGATCAGCCAAATAATGCCAATCACCTAGTGAGATACTTGATTAATTAATAGATTACCGTTAAAAGACCTTCAATAAATTATGTTTTAATGGGGAGGGTATATAGCAAATTGTAACATATGAAAACAGGCGAGTGAACAAGAACGTGTGTCGATATGTGTGATAGATAAAATTCATTTGCACGCTCTTGAAAAAAGCTATATTTTTAATGTCACCGTGGTCGTGTCCTGTACACAACCCTTTAATTTTTTTTCACTTTGCACATCCCGTCCCAGGACTTCACGAGTAGGAGACAAAGGTCGATGTTTGACGCCATGTTGAATTGCAAGATGGCGACTTCCGACTAACCATTCGCTATAATCCATTCAATATGGGTATCTTAACGAGTAGGTTCCAAAAATTAATTTTTGATGCCATTTTGAAATCCAAGATGGCGATTTTCGTTTTAGCGAAACATGCTATAACACAATCAATATAGTAGCGGCATAAAATTGCTCCTACAAAATGAAGGAAAAACTAAAAGAATTTGATTCGTATTAGACCAAGGGGAAAAATAACGTGGTAATATGACAGAGAGTTAGTATTGGGTAATCTTTGCGTGACATAATTTTTGAATGTTCCACCATACCACTTTTAAACTCATTGTTTACGGCTGACAGCCGGCTGTCCGGAGTTCAAGTTGTTTTCGATGAAACAATCTCGATAAACGATTAGCAAGAGTTTAAACGCCTAGAAGATTTGTATCCTACAGTTAATAAACTATTCAAACTTGCACGAAAATATATTCTCAGTCGCATCGCTTGCTTGAAGCGAATCCTGACTAACAACCCACCCACTACCCAATCCGTGGTGTCACTGAGTGTCACTGAGTCGGGGCCTTCTGTTAAGTAAGTACCACATCAACACTTCCTTTGAAATGGTGGCTCTCAGGCGAAACTCTCGCTTGGACTGGATCAATTGTTATTCCCAAACAATGCAGTAGTCTGGCTGGAAATGAGAGTCATCAGACTGCAATCTACGAAGTATACCATGTTTACGCAATGCAATACGCTATAACACAATCAATATGGGTATTTTTGGAAGTTGAAGTTGAAGTACAAATAGTTTTAATTAAACAGTTGAATTTACTTGAATATCTCTTTCTCTTCTCACTTCCATTCTCAGCGCACTTTTCTGGATGAAGACATAAAAATATTTTGCATTTCGCTGGTTTTTGATTAGATTTTATATTCGAGGATGTTTCGGATGATCACCCAGATTTTTCATGCGCGAAATTCAGTGAACTGGAAGTAGCCATCTAGAATATCAAAATGACGTCGAATATCGACATTTGTCTCCTACTCGTCAAGACCATTCCGTAAATATCCATATTGTTGAAATGCGGGCAATAAGGTATCTTCCAGATCTTATAAGTCTTTTGCATTCAAAAGGGCTTAGAATATTTTTTTTGCAAAAACTGTGGTAATTGCGAAATCCGCGCAAAAAAAAGTCTTTTGCGGAAGATTTTTTTTACGCGAATTTTCGAATTAACACGGTTTTTATGCGGATTGTTTAATGAACTCGGTTTTTACGCTGATTTTCCAACTAACGCGGTGTTTTTTATGTGGATATTCCAATTAACGCTGTTTTTATTGCGCGGATTTTTCAATCAACGCGGTTTTTACGCAGTACGTATCACCCGCGTAAAAACCTGGGTGTACCTCATCAAAGCCGAAAGTAGTCACAGCAAAGTGCTTGGTAGAAGAGTTTCAAAAGTTTGCCATGACTGCCAAAATCTACAGCGTCTTCGTGTGTAGCTCTTACGCACCTCCAAGGTGGAGCTGTTGTGCGTAATGCTGAAGCAGTTAACCGGGCAGTTATTCGGCCGAAAGCCGATAGTTATAGGTAGTAACTTCAATACCTGGGCTGTGGAGTGGGCAGTAGGGTAAGCAACACTAGATGGTGCAGAAGGTCCAGCGAAGTTAGACGTACGATTATTTATGTTAAATACCTTCAGTAACAGAACTCTTGGCCCCAATGGTGGTTGCTTAAACTAATTACATTTCATAGTTGTCAATGAACTTTTATCGAATTCCTCTTAAAGCTGAAGTCAAAAGCCGTCGCCACACTGTTAAAAGTTCGCTGAAGTCCGGTAACAGCGCTCTGGCGCACATAGTTGGTTGTCCTGAACGGCACTCGCAAAAGAAAGCTATTGCGTAGAGTTCGAACACGGGCTTAAACATCCAGGCTTCTGAGGACTGTAGGCCAATCCACGCTGGCTGGCAGTAAGTCCGAGACTAAGACGGCTCGAGAGCAGTACCTCCGGATGCCTAGAGTGTCGAGCTGTATTAGCTGACAACGGTTTTAAACAGTATACGTCCCTGAAGTTTCTCGCCATTCAGAAGATGAACTGAAGCTATGCCTTATCCATGATGTATGAAGCATATGGGTTGAACATTAGTGCCGAATCGATGATGACTCCAAGATCCTTGACGTGAGAGTGTCTTAAAATGTTCGAGTTTAAGAAATGGTTGTTACACTGAATCGGGTGGCGTTTCCGCGTGAACGTAACAATTGAGCATTTATCTTGAAATTCAGTTTAGATCATTTCACATACTACAGCTCTCCAGTTCACTCTGAAGAAACTCGGCATCTGTTTTATCCCGGATTTATAGAAAAAAAAATCATGTCATCGGTGAAAGAAAGACAGGGTCCTTGTAATTTGATATTGACGTCATTAAAGTGGAAGAGGAATATTACTGAACTCAAATGGCTTCCTTGTAGGATGCCGGATGTAGCGAAGAATGGTACAGATAGACAGTCCTTAATGTTGATTTGGGGTTACCTTCCATCGAGGTAGGAGCGTAACCAACGCAGAAGGTGTCTATTAATACCGACTTTGTCCTGAGATACATGTAAATAGCATCGGTTTGCAATCCGTCAGCGACTCCATCGAGTACATATGATATGTACGAGAGCAAGTTGGTTGTTGTTGATAGTTTAGGCTTAAAACCGTGTTGTTCGTCTATAATGTGGTGTTAGCGCCTAAAACAGCCAACTCGAATAGTTTTGATACGGAACTTTAAACACGTTAGCACATTTCGGAGAAACGGAAGGGAGTCTATCATGAACGTCACAGTGTAGTCCTTCACTGACAGCGCTCATGGACTGGATAGTATGCGAGAAGCCCATACCCATAGCAACTACCAGAATATTCGCTAGAAGCAGACGCCAATCCCTGGGGCGACGCATACCGAGTAGCGATGGAGAAAATGAAGGGCCTGTCGATGCCAGCCGAAATGTACACGGATAAGCCGAAGATAATCGTTGAGGGTCTCTTCCCGAAACACGATCCAATTACCTGTCCACCGACTCCGTACAATGAAGAAGAAGGAGCAAACAGGGACGATCGGCACTAACTAACAGTGACTAACGACGAGCTCGCAGAAGCATAAAAGCAACTGACATCAAAGAAAACCGCCAATCCGAATGGAATACCAAACGTGGTGTTTAAAACTGCGATTTTATCATACCCGGCCATGTTCTAGATGGTGTAACAGCATGTCCGAGATGGGAAGCGACACACAGATGCTAAAACGGGAGGACCAGACATCAACCCGGATAATGTCGTCTACAGAATGACAAGTGACGTAAACACGTGGAACGTGATCAACAGAGTGGTGGCGCAAATCATAAGATCATGATTCACCGTACAGCGGAAATGAAATGATAAACAGTGAGCAATGGTTTTGGGATAGGTATCACCGGCGGGAAACCCTCCACCGAAGTAGGCTGGGTACACCGCCGGGGACTAGTGGAGTAGACTGAGACAGAACACCCGTTATGGGTCGTCAGGGAGCCAGCGAACCGGGCGTCATTTTCCACCCTGAATCGCAGGACCGATCACGAAATCCTACCGGTTGTCCCAAAAGAAATATAGAGAAAACAAAATAAGAACTTCTTTCACCAGGAAACTTTCTGTCGGCGTAAGATAGATTCGCCGTCGGGATCTAGGCTGAGTAAATCGCAACTGATTCTTGATTCCTTTGGAAAATTTCTACATACTAAATACTACTGATGTTCAACTGCAACTTGAGCTATGGGAAGATAAAACGGGTTTACGCCTTCCGTGCGGTCATTCCTTCTTTAGTCAATTCCCTGGACCTTTTTACATTAAAAATTCTACTTTTAAAGGCTGTTACGATCAAAAATTGGTCGGCTTATTCTTGGCACATTCTAGCCTTTCTCATATAAAGAAAGGCTATTCAATCACTCTAAAAATCAACGTTTAAACCAAGACCCTGAGAGTCGAGTGTCATGTACCATTCGATTCAGCTCGTCGAAATCGGAAAATGTCTATGTCTGTATATATGTATGATCCGTTTAGGTGCTGATTCCTTGAGCTATTTAGCTCATGTTTCCGTGAGTCATTCAGTTCCCGGCCTTATCACGATCGATTTGGATAGTCCCCAACGTTGAACTCACCCTACTCCGACCGATTGTCTCTTACGGAAATCCAGCTCAAATAAAAAACCAAGTCGGAATTCCTGGTTTAATTTCCTCGAATGAAAAATATGTAGAAGAAAAATGATTTTTTAAAACAACCTTGTTATTGTTTGGGTACTATTTTTCTATAGAATAGTACAGATAGGAAAGATTGTTTAACTCCCGGTACAGATTTAATTGTGGCAACACTGCACGCCACACATAATTAGGTTTTACACCAACCGACATAATCCGACAAAATATGCCGGATGAACTTCATTTGACAATTCTCAGTGGTTTGTTTACATGGCAGTTACGTGAGTTCGAATGTTACAGTTGAGCACCCGTTGTACTCGCACTCACGCAATTGACAAAGTAAACAAACCACCGAAAATTGTCAAACAAGAATTTCAGTCATTCATTCGTGTCATCATCTTGTAGAGCTCAATTGCAAGAGGAAGAGAGCGGGGTCTCTCGCACCCAACCATCCCTTCACCAGCGCACACTTGAAATCCGTTTATAACTCCGAAAGCAAGAGCTTTCTCCTTTTTCTGTGGTGTGTGATCATTGTATGCATGAAACTGGCACGCCTGTGCATCATTGGATGGAATGATGCCTGGCGACAGTCATGGAAAAAATTGCTTCGAGCTGACACGAAACGTAGCAGCCACTACGAGGTCAGAAAGCAAACTGGGCATATATGTGTGAGGCAGTTCATTGAATGACACAGGGGCAGTCCTTGAAAGTTGAAAAACTGTTTGATCGAATTGATAATTACCATAATTCATAAATTACGTAACGCGAAAATTGCCGAAAATTGACTCTCCCCTCCCCCCATATAACGAATTGTCACAAATTTCTTTATTCCCCCCCCCTGCTACGTAACAAATTCTTCGAAATTTTTTTTTGTTCAGGAAAAATATGTTACGTAACGATCTAGCTTACTCTCCCTCCCCCATATGTCACAACTTGTCGTACCCCCCACCCCCCTAAACGCGTTACGTAATTTATGAATGGTCCCCAACTGAAGACAGCACTGTAGTTCGCACATCGAGTCGCACTAAGCAGGCAAAAAGAATCAGGGAACCTATGTACATCTTGCTATAAAACGAATGGTGCGCAGCTGTACTGCCGTTCTACGCATAATTGTCCCATGTATATAGGGAATCCCATAGAACATGGGACAAATATGCGTATAACGGCAGTGTAGCTATCGTTTAAAATGGGATAGAGAATGAGCAACGGGTACTATTACGCTATGATCATATACCAACCTTATGGAACAGTAATGGTCCACCTGCCTTGATGGTGGTGAATCAACTCCGCAGCTAGGTAGTGAATGGTTAAATGGGTGGCATATTCGTGAAGAGAAGAACTAATGAAGAGTGCTCGTTTTTTTCAGTTCATTCGCTGGAACGGTTCACGTCTCGACAAGTTTCGATATTCAACATTTGTGAAAAGATCACTTACACAGCAAAGGTCGATCAGCGAGCTAACAACAGCAACTCGGACGAACTAACGACCGAACAACACGAACTCGGAGAAAATCGGGATATCGTTGTATAAAGAAACTTGACCGTAGGATATCTCTGTACCGATAACTAAATGGCTGACGAAAACGGGCATCGGTGTCGGGAGAAATTCCGCCGTCGGTAAACTCTTAGCACCACGTAGTAGATAATTAGGAACGAGTACCACAAAAAAGGATATGAAACCCTGCAAAAATAGTTATAAGTTGAGATGTAAATCGTTATATTCGACATTTTTGGATTGGTGCGTCTTTCGGCAGGTGACGATATTTGCAGCTGACCTGAGCAGTTTCGTGGTATAACTGGACAGCAAGCAAGAAACAGCATCAATAAAAAACACAAACAATTAACACAAAATAAAAAGAGCAAGAGCACAATCCCTCTTGAAGCAATGTCTCACGGTTGGTTGAGCCAAGTCGACACAAAACTCAGCCCTGCGGAACACGGCAAAAATCTTCACCGTTTGAGAGATTCTATACCTTCCCAATATAAGGAACGAAACCCCTCCCTTGAGAAGTTTATACGCACGGGCCTGACTATCGATCGACTTTAATTGTAGAATATGCCCGGAATCCGAGACTATCGGAAGTCTCGGATTCCGGGCATATTCCACAATTAAAGTCACATCGATTCTTCGGTGATGACTGAACCGCTTTGCTCAAACCAAATCTAAAATGGAAGTTGGGTGTTGCATCGCCCCCGCCCTTACCCTTACATCTCCTCCTTCATCTTATTCCCCTCCCCCTTGGACCAGCTTCACACTCGCATTCCCATTATCCACCAACGAGCCGGACTGTCGAATTCCAAGAAGATGGAGACTCCAAATTGTGACAATAAGCAAAACAAGTCGGCCGTAAAACGATCGCGAAAGCTGTACATGTAGCTGCCGATGAAGTTTGATTGTGTGGTACTGGATGATGAAGCATAAGTCAAGTAAGACTTTAAACAGCTGGATAGGAATGTTATGCGTTAATTGGTAGAGGATAAGTGGCAGAATTCAGCCCTTATAACATAGAAAACAAAATCGATAGAACGCTCTTTCGGCCTCCTGCAATTATTACTCCAACTGAACTGTATAACAAGTCAGAATAAACACAGTTGAATAGTGTTCCGAATTCGACCTGAAAGAAAGCAGTTCAATAACTCTTCCGGAACAACGAAATGATTTCTTCAGCCGGCGTAGAAATATGTATCGCATAACAATAGTCACTATCAAATCAAACCCAGAACTTCTTCAATTAAAATGTTTTTGGGTCTAACGACGTCGTAAGGTTTGAAAAAGCAGATGATTCTTCCTCGAATAGATACTATAACCCTCTTGGACCGTTAAGCGTCTCTCACCAGAATAGTCGGAAAATTACTTTATCATTGCCTTTTACAGTTCGTCCTCACCTTTTGCCATATTTGGTTTATATTTTACGTTTCAGTCAACGTTTTTGCTCAATTAACGAGGAAAGGCATAAAGTCAAACCACCAGGAGTGCAACTAATTCCTACATTCAAATGGTTAGCCTGCCCCACCACGCTGCGTGATTTCGCACTGTACTAGAGAACGAAGCATCGCACATTGAACCACACTAACTGTTTTATTAGGCACATCGAACATTGCTGTTCAGAAATCCATAAATCCATAAATAATCACTCTCTATCATCCGTTATTACACGATGAAGTTAAATAATTTTAGCCAAGAGTTGGGCTCCACTGTGCATCGCTTAACCGACGATTTTATCTAACCTACAGACGGCGTAGTATCCTGGAACTGTGGTTTGATTATACTACTACTACGCTCCTCCGGCTAAATGTTGTGAAATTAATCTTCAGGGCTGGCCTGTAGGATGAGATGTGTCCACATAGCTGGGGGAGCAAATGATGACAAACGGAAAGCGGACCAACGTCCCCAGCTTTCCACTTACCCTTGGAAAGGGAAAAGTCTATTATCGTATTTACGTTCGCACTGTGGTTTGCTAGAGATAGACTGAGAGAGATAGAATCGGAGAGCTTGCAAACAACGAAGCATTTTCCTAATCGAGTTAATTTTCCATTTTCTTTTCGTTGAGCCGACAGAAACGGGATACCGCGAGACTGATGAAGAACGGCTAGTGTACGATTGCTCGAGGGACACAAGTATCGTTATGCTGAGAGAGAGAAAGAAAGAGAGAAAGCATATAATTGTGCCATTTTTAAAAAAAAGCCTGTTGATGAAAATAAATTGTCGGCGGCACCGTCTGCATGGAGTATAATGAAGTTACGGCGTTTGTCGGCGGATTTATGATTAAGACGATACAAAAAAAAATTCCGCAATTTGCATCATTTCATGGCAGGACAGTTATGGCGTAATTTTTTATGATTTTACGATTGACTGGGTTGTCGAGATTTTCCTAATTTTCAGCCTGTCCTTCATTTGCCTTAGGGTCCAGTGGGGTAGTGTGCAATAATTGGAGTTTTTTTTTCTTTCTCGAGGGAAGCTATTCTGTGCACAGGCAATAGATACGCATCTTAAGCGTTAGAGTTGTGTGAAAAAAAACGGTTAGATGCGCTACAAAGTATTGACCTGGCATAAGGTATATGTATCGCGAATTATCAAATTACAGTTACTATTACAATTGGATTAACTGATCGCAAATATTTTTCTGAAAGGCCGACAAGCCCGTAACCAGGATTTTGTTTCGGTAGAGGCTTAAAATTAATAAATAAATTATGTAGTTAAATCTGGACTTGAAATAGTCACTAAATACTGAATTATGTTTAGAAAAGTTCTCAGTGAAAACAATTCCAAAACTATGGCAATAGTAATTAAAAATTCTTAAATTATGTTCCCAGCTACAAGAAAGTCTATAATGTATCACTATGCTGTCCGCCCTATTGAGAAAAGTTTGGTTGGAAATCATTTTTTCGCTACTAAGTAGAAAATGTGGTAAAACGATTTTTGCGCGTGAGGTCACATAACCTGAAGCTAAATTAGTTTCAAATCCTCAGAATCCGACGCTAACTTAGGTACAGGGCTAAGCTTGCGTCGGATTGACGCTAGCTCCAAAATGTTAAAACCTAGTCAAGCGTGATGTACATTGGCCAGCTAAGTCAAACCAAGTGTCGATTTCACTCACTCAGGAACACAAACCGTGTCTTCGTCTTTGGAGCTAGCTTAGTCCTGTCACAAGTTAGTATCGGATTCTGATGAGAAAGAAATCGAAAATCAAATTCCATTACTTCTACAGTTTATAGCCGGAAAATTAATTTTGAATTTGATTTTATTTATTTCCAAGTTATAATTATCTGACATGAAATACAACCAGTCCCAACAATAACCAGTGACTAAAATGCTGCTGCTTGTTGTAACCTTAAGTTCATCGTGTGAAATTCACCTAAGAGGGAAAATTGGAACCGTGCATTATTTTTTTTTAGAGAGCAGTAAAAAACTTTTCAGGAAAACCCTAGACCTGAGGGAAAATGTACAAAACCCCAATGTCTCAGGGAACGGGTTTGGGCTGCCATCATCCGACCCGCTAAAAAAACCACTGCTCTTGCCCAGAACCTGATTCCTCCCCGGCACTTTCATACGGCATTACTTCGGGGAGGGGTTTTTTTATGTGCATAGCACACACTCTAATTCAACTACTTACTAGTTCGTTTCATCCACAGGGTTACAGCCCCACTCCTCTACACACCACCAATTCTCTACCATCCACACAGACTGGCAAGTTCTGCTATGCAGTCGGAAAGCTGGCTGTGAGTCGAGGCTTAGTACTCCTCCCCTACGAATACAGTCTGGGCAGCAAACTTCAGACTGTCTAATTCACCGAGCCCTTCGGCTCCCTTGTGCCAGTTAGTACCGCAACTCCCTTCCCGCACCATTCAGCGCCGTTTACTCGTTGAGCACCAGACTTGTTCGCGAACTACTCGGTCTAGTCCCCGACGATGGACCTAGCCTACTCCGACGGAGAATTCCTCGGCGAGAGAAGTTCTCCCGAAACCGAGCCAACCAACCAGATGTCGACCTGCGACTGGCGGTATTTCGTCGCGGTCTACTCTGTCTAGTCCCCGGCGGTGGATCTAGCTTACGCCGACGGAGAGTTCCCCGGCGAAGGAGGCTCTCCCGATACCGATTCTTCTTTTGTTTTAGCACCACAATTTCTTGAGCCCTTTGGCTTCCTCTCTTTCCGTTTCGCTCTACTTTCCCGATGAGCCATTCAGCTCCCGCCCTCACTTGTTCGCGAACTACTCAGTCTAGTCCCCAACAATGGATCTAGCCTATTCTCCTGCAACCGAGCGGTAGATTTCTCCTGATTCCGATGTTCGTTTTTGTGAGCCATTTGGCTCTCCGCGTCGTCCCGATCTACAGTACGCGCCATACAGTAGGTGCTGAGGTCTATCCGGCGATTTCGGGCGGAGCTTCCGGTTCACCAGCGCCCCAACGACCCACTGCTAGCTTTGCGACGCGGTCTACTCGGTCTAATCCCCGGCGGTGGATCTAGCCTACTCACGAGCTACCCGGTAGGATGTCGGTTCGGCGATTCCGGTGAAGCTTGACGTCCGGTTCACTGGCGCCCCGACGACCCAACTCGGTGCTACGTCGCGTACTACTCAACTGGTCCCCGGCGGTGGACCTAGTCTACACAGTTGGAGAGTTCCCCGGCGGCGGAATTTCTCTCGAAACCCGAATAGTGGCTTCTTGTTGGTCTCTTCGCCACTTCCTCTGCAGTTCGGAGAGTATGCTCGAGACCACTCTGTTGACAGCGTCCCAGGTATGATCATCACGGCACATCTCTTCGACGATATTGTCCATTGTCATACCAGGTATACCTCTACGAACTTCTTCGAATCTAGGGCATTCGAAGACCACGTGTTCTGGTGTCTCCTGCACAGTCGCACACTCTGGGCAAAGGGGTGACGAAGCATGTCCAAACCGATGTAAGTGCTTCCGGAAGCATCAGTGCCCGGACAAAAACTGCGTCAAATGGAAGTTCATCTCTCCATGCTTCCTGTGTACCCAGGCCGATACATTTGGGATGAGTCGGTGGGTCTACCTTCCTTTCTCCGCGTTGTCCCACTCCTGTTGCCATTTAGCCAACGAGTCCGCTCGAACCTGTCTCCTAGCGTTACGTGCATTTCTCCGCTGATAGCATTCCACGTCCTCCGCCAGGGTAATGCAGATGGGGATCATCCCGACGATAACGCATACTACCTCCGACGATATTGTTCTGTAGGCACTCGCGACTCTTACGGCCTACGATTTTCACTTTCCTAGGCAGCTGCAGCGTTAAGACCCCATCGTACATCCCGTTCCAAAGGGTTGGACCGAGAATGGAGCCCTGAGGAACGCCCGCTGTGACACGCAATGACTTCTGCCCTTCGCTCGTCTCGTACAGCAGCACTCTGCTCTGAAAGTAGCTCTTCAGGATCTGGCATAGATAGTCGGGAACCCTCATTCTATGCAGCGCTGCAGCGATGGCTTCCCAGCTGGCACTGTTGAACGCTTATGTTGTTCACATCTATCGTGACCACAGCGCAGTATCGATCTCCTCTTCGCTTCTGTTTAGATGACTTCTCAGCACTCTCGAGCACTATCCGAATTGCATCCACTGTCGATGCTCCTTTGCGGAAACCGAACTGAATCTTGGACAGTCCTCGCTCACCTTCTGTGAATTTCGTCAACCTGTTAAGAATGATCCTTTCCAGGAGTTTTCCGAGTGTATCCAGCAGGCATATGGGCCTGTACGAGGTCGGGTCGCCAGGTGGCTTCCCTGGCTTCGACAGCAACACCAGCTTCTGGACCTTCCACAATTCGGAGAAGTTGCCTTCATTTAGGCACTTCTGCATCACTATCCTGAACATGTCCGGATATGCCAGGATCGCACCCTTCATTTTCGCCATCACGACTCGGTATGCGTCACCCCAGGGATTGGCGTCTATTTCTCGGCATAGCAAGTTTTTTTTTTTTTTTACAATGGAGAAGACCTTTATGTCCTAGCCCAGTACACGTGCTATTGGTAGGGTCCAATCTACCGCACGGGGTGCACTGGGGGCGTGTCGGACTCGAATGGTGACCAGCCATTAATACCGACTAAACTCCATTGGGCTCCGCCATCATTCCTCCCAGGAATTACCTCTCGGTATTACTTCTGGGGGGATGGCTGTACTAAGTGTACTCATTCACTCTCACTCACGCGTTCATACATCCTGTATGAGGCTTACTTGGGTGCTCTCTCAATCGCACTTTGATTCACTCTCAAACACTCCCACATGAGGCTGACTTTTGTGCTCACCTTTTACGTTCCATGCGAGGCTGACTTGTGTGCTTACCTTACTCATTCCTTGCTAGGCTTACTTTTGTGCTCGCCCTACCCATCCATGTGAGGCTGACTTGGGTGCTCACCCTATCACCTGATTCACTCTCAATCGTGCCACTCTATTGTACCTTTGTCACTCCCTCTGGCATCCCATGTGGGACATTTTTCTTAGGCCCCACTTCTGACATACCATGCGAGGCTGACTTTTGTGCTCACCTTTTTCATTCCTTGCTAGGCTGACTTTTGTGCTAGCCTCTACCAACCTGTGAGGCTGACTTTTATGCTCACCCTTAACATGCAATGTGAGACTGACTTGGATGCTCACCCTTTCACTCCTCTGCCACGCCATGAGGCATCGATAGCTTAGTTCCAACATACTACGCTACGACCCTCCCGTCTTGGCATGAGGCAGTCCACTTATACGCCTATACACTCACTCTTCTGTCTTGCTTCGGGGTGGCTGGGTTTACCCCTTACGCGGTTGCCATTCGCTGCGCCAACCTACTTCGGCATGAACAGACCATTCACTCTCTTATTTTGCGCTTGGCAGTACCCTGCTGTAGCCTACTGGCAATCTGGATGGTAGCAGCCGAGACTGCGTTCCACTTCTCCACCGATTGACACATCCGCTGAATAAGGGTATCAGGGGTTGTGTCCCAGCCACAGACGTCAAGCATTGCTCTTCTTTCGACGTCGAACCGATGACATACGAACAGTATGTGTTCGGCAGTTTCATCTACACCTGGGCAGCCCGGGCAGACTGGGACCTCCGCGTGCCCGAACCTGTGGAGGTACTGACGGAAACAGCCATGGCCTGACAGGAATTGTGTCAGGTGGAAGTGAACTTCCCCATGGGGTCTTCCCACCCAGCTCGATATGCTAGGTATCAGCCGGTGGGTCCACCTACCTTTCGAGGAGTTGTCCCACTCACGCTGCCACCTGGCGACCGAGGTCACCCTGGTGCGCTCGCGGGTTCCCCTATTTCCACGTAGCTCAAAGCACTCCTCATCTTCCCGAATGACCAGCCCAACTGGCATCATGCTCGCTATCACGCAGGATGCATCGTGTGATACCGTGCGGTAGGCAGATATCACTCTGAGGCACATCACGCGGTAGGTGCTCTCCAGTTTCTGTAGAAAACTGGTTACCCTCAGTGCTCTTGACCATGACGGGCCGCCGTACCTGAGGATAGATACGGCAACGCCTGCCAGTAACCTACGTCTACTGGCGCACACCTTTGAGCTGTTGGACATCATTCTCGATAGTGCCGCAACAGCAGTTGACGCTCTCTTGCACGTATAGTCGACATGGCTGCCGAAGGTCAGCTTGTCGTCTATAATGACTCCGAGAGACTTCAGACTTCGCTGTGAAGCGATCGCGACTTCTCCCACATGGATAACTGCATGTTGTGCCGACTTGCGGTTGTTGACGATAACTACCTCCGTCTTATGATGAGCGAGCTCCAGGCCTCTCGCGCTCATCCATTCCTCCACCGTGCTAATCGCGTGTTCTGCGGTTAGTTCTACCTCAGGAATTGACTCCCCGTAGACCTCCAAGGTTACGTCGTCGGCAAAGCCGACGATCTTGACCCCAGGAGGGAACTTCAGTCTCAGAACCCCGTCATACATGAGGTTCCATAGCACCGGGCCTAGGATCGAGCCCTGCGGGACTCCGGCGGTAATCGGAACCCTTTTCTGACCGGCATCGGTCTCATATATCAGTACGCGGTTTTGGAAGTAACTTTCCAGGATCCGGTACAGACCCACCGGTAGGCTCGGCATAGCATGTATGTATGTATGTATGTATGTATGTATGTATGTATGTGTGTGTATGTGCGGATTTGTTAACAAAATGTCCATATCGGTTTCCCGGAGATGGCTGAACCGATTTTTACAAACTAAGACTGAAATGAAAGGTATACTATTCCTATGGGTTGCTATTGAATTTCATTTTCAACCGACATCTTGTTCCGGATTACGAGTTGAAGAGTATGGTTACAAAACAAAATTTTTTGATTTGTCCACATCGGTTTCTCGGAATTTTCTGAACCGATTTTGACAAACTTGATTTTAAATGAAAGGTTCATCAGCTGCTGTTGAATTTTGTGTGGATCCGAGTTCTGGTTCCTGAATTACAGGGTGATACGTACGATCACGCAGCAAATCCCGATTCTAGCGAATTCTGAGATGAATGTAAAAAGGTGAATATTTTCCAAAATGTAAACACAACTGTTGAATTTGTAGATCTAGGTCACCAACAGTCATTCAAAGTCTCTTTAGCCACACTGGCCACCATCGACGGATCCGGAAGCATCCAAATTCAGAATAACGGTTATATTGGTTTCTCGAAAATGGCTAGACCGATTTGATCAACTTAGTCTCAAATGAAAGGTGTCGCGTCTTCGGAAACTGATATTAAATTCCATCTCCATCCGACATATCCATAATGTTATATTGTATATTGGAGAAATGAGAAAGGCACAATTGCATTTCTAGGTGGATTAAAACAGGTTTTTTCTTTTCTTATTGATATTTTTTTATTTTTTTATTCTTTTTATCGTTTTTGATATTTTTTTAAATAAGTTAAATAGTGCGGTCGAGCGTGTTGCTCCCGTAACAAAATGGAACAAACAGAAGGATCACCCTCCGAAGACGAATCTTATGGGGAAGAGGAACGTGTATCTTAGTCGATCCACTGCCCCCACTTTCCCCCAATGTCTCACAGCCACCACCCAGCATAACTGTTGCACGGGAGCTGACAAAACGTTACTCGGTCGTAACCGAGATTAAAAAGGTTCAGTCAGATAAACTGCGCGTAACGTATGCGGAATAAAATTTGGACAACGCTTCCAGCATTAAAACAAAAATACAACCGGTTGCATCATACTAAACGTCATGCTCTAGGCACACTTATTTTAAACATCCAGTGTTAATTTCGACCCGCTAGGAGATACCATGTGAACGAAATGGCAGCGAACGCCCAATCTGGCACCTAGCTATTATGCAAAAAAAAAAGTTTTGGTGCATTGGAGGATTACGACATACTTTTTGTACCAAAGGCTGATGAACCTCCAAATGTACCAAAATTTCGCCCAAATGAAGATTTCTGGAATAATTTGAAGCAGAGAGTATATGCCAATAATTTTCGACCTTAAACAAACAAACGTGATAATCAAAATAAAGAAAGAAACTAAGAATATGCCAACATCATTTTTTTTGACTCCTTTGCAAAAAGTTCCTGTAAACTATCATAAAGCTTCTCGAATGGGCTCAATTTTTTCTACATTAAGTTAATAAGCTGACAAATGTTTTCATACAGAGAGAACATTTAATAAATGTTTTTTTACAAAAAAAATTGCCTTTTGAATTTTGTCCAAATTTTATTCCGCATACGTTAGTCGTTACTGACTTGACACAGGCCAATTGTATCGTTAGCAATAGCCTCTTTACGCTGGAGTATCGTGTCTACATTCCTTCTAGTGATATGGAGATCGACGGTGTGGTAAGTGATGCGGGTCTAACTGTCGATGATCTGATGAATCTGGTTGGTCGCTTTAAGGACCCTAACCTTCAATCAGTTAAGATTTTGGAGTGCAAGCAATTGCACTCAAAGTCCATCGAAGATGGGAATTACTATCCATCAGACTCGTTTCGCGTAACCTTCGCCGGATCTGCACTTCCGAGCTACGTTGAAGTGCGTCTGTTTGTACCGCGGGTCATGAATTGTTCCAATTGCAAGCAGCTAGGTCACACGGCCACCTACTGTAGCAATAAGAAACGGTGCGGTAAATGTGGGGAACGCCATGCGGATTATACTTGCAGTAGGCCCGCTGAGAAGTGTGTTTACTGTGGGGAGCATCCGCATGGACTTTTGACATGCCCAACGTACAAACTTCGCGCGGATAAACTGAAGCGATCCGCCAAAGATCGCTCCGGACGCTCTTACGCAGAAATGCTTAAAAGAGCTGTTCCACTTATCTCCGAAAACCCATTCGTTCTCTTGCCAACTGACGCTAACGCTTCTAACGACCCTTGCGAGGGGCATTCTTTGGCTCTGCTTGGAAACTCTAGGAAAAGACCTAATCAAAACTCACCTGAACTTCCTCGTAAGGGTCCTAGGTTGTCCCAAACAAGGGTACAAAATAAAAATAATTCATCAACTGGAAGTGCTGCCACAAATCCGAAGATAATACCCCCTGGTTTTGGGAAATTGAGATACAACCAGGAGTTCCCAGCACTCCCTGGGGCACCAAAAATCCCAAGTGTTCCCATTTTACCGTCAGAAACTCAACCTATAACGGGATTCCTTAAATTCTCTGACATTGTGGACTGGATATTCACAGCTTTCAACATTACCGATTCTCTGAAAAGCTTGCTGGTTGCTATTCTACCAACAGTAAGAACATTTTTAAAACAGTTGACTGAACAATGGCCCCTCCCTGCAGCGATCGTATCCTTCGATGGCTAACTTATTAAACGGAATTATGGATCTGATCACTGTTTTACAGTGGAACTGCAGAAGTATTATCGCCAAAATTGATTCATTAAAACACTTGCTAGATTACAATAATCATGATGCCTTCTCCCTATGTGAAACATGGCTTACTTCTAATATAAACCTCAACTTCCACGATTTTAACAGTATCCGCTTGGATCGAGAAGACTCATATGGAGGGGTACTTTTAGGGATCAAAAAGTGCTACTCCTTCAATCGAATCAATCTCCCTTCGACGCCAGGCATTGAAGTTGTCGCTTGTCAAACAACAATCAAAGGCAAAGATCTTTGCATTGCTTCTATTTACATTCCTCCTAGGGCCATGATGGAATATCTAAGACTCTAACGTGATTGAACACCTTCCCGCGCCCCGCCTGCTTCTTGGAGACTTTAACTCTCACTGTACAGAGTGGGGATGTCTGTACGACGATAATTATCGATCCTCGACAATTCAAGACCTTTGTGACAACTTCAATATGACAATTCTGAACACAGGGGAAATGACACGGATTCCTAGACCTATGCTCGACATCACTACGGTTAGATTGCAAGTGGAAGGTAATATCTGATCCCCACGGTAGTAACCACCTGCCGATTGTAATTGCAATCACCACTCGTTCAAGACCTTCGGAACCAATCAATGTTTCCTATGACCTCACACGAAACATTGATTGGAAGAGCTACGCTGCTGAGATATCCAAAATCGATAAACCTTAAAATCGGAAACTCGAAAATTATATCCACACGAAGCTGCACTACTGATTATCAATATGTGCTTAAATATTACGCGTTTAACAGTATTGAAGGCCTACTAAGTGTTTCTTAATTCTGGGTTACCCATAATGATACGGTACACATACAATTGAATTTTTAATGTTATATCCCTAAAATAACCATGTGCCCGTCTTACCCCACCTGTCCGTCTTACCCACAGTTCCCTTACAAATTGTGTTCGCCGATTTGAAAACCGTGGTTTCGAGAAACACGCTATTGAAGGGTGCCCCACATCAAATTGCATCATGGTAAAAACGCTATAGAAAATGATCCATGGGGTATTTTCTCTTGATAATTTAGGTAGAAGTAGTTTAGAGTGTATTGTTTACACTGTATTTTTATCGCTGTCAGATTTTCTATTCTAGATGTTCAATACTAAAAATAAGCGGATAAAAGAGAAGTTGATTTTTTGTGCACAACGCCAGACGCCCACCTTTATTTTGTCCACAAAAATTACATCAAGCGACAAAATATTTGCTGTAAGCATGTTTGGAAGGAAATTGGTTATTTATTACGACAATTTTGTTAGAAAAATCGTTATTTTCGTAGGTCAAATTCACTCCGTTTTAACGGACTTATTGTGAGAAGCGGTATGTCACCTTTAAACAGTTCCTGTTTAAAGGGATCCAGAAAAAAAATCGGGACGGGTCCAAAATTTTGATTTTGGAGTAAACGTTGTACAATACGTTATGCGTCAAAACTTCAATTAATAAAAATCAGTTTCGGTGGTCAAATTTGGTTTGAAATGATTTTAAGTTTGAAAAAATTGAATCTAAATCAAAATTTCTCAACAAGTTGAAAATTTTAGGAGGGGGTCTGGACCCCCAGGACCCTCCCTCTGTATCCGCCACTGCCTTTAAACCCTTTCTTAACGGAAATGAAGGTGATTTTATGGACATTTTACACGTCCTAATAATTCATATCTCGTTCCGTTAATAGAAGCTCGTGCATTACAAAAGTGAATGAAGGTACTCATCCTCTATATCACACTCTAGTAGTGATGGAGAGTGTTTATTGCATCCGGGTGATCCACTCAACAGCAGCAAAACCACACAATATTCAGCAAACCTATCGTCAGTCACCGGGCCAGTTGGAAACGAAAGCAGAACATCCCCCAGGCAAACGGTGGCGACCAATTCTCTGTCACAACAATTCATGTGCGGCCTCGTCTACAAAAGGATTCCTGCGAATTCAGGCCGCCACAAGTGTATGGAAAATAACCGTAACCGAATCAGTGTTGCCATATCGATTCACTCAATTGATCAATTTAGATCAAATAGCATCAATCGAAATATCACTAAATGTCGCATTAAATCATTGTGTTCGTTGGTTTTATGCAAAAACTATAATGCTCTGTTTACGTACCTGCATGCCGTTCCTATATCAAAATTTGCACGTAACCCTGCAACCGTGTATCCCACCGACCCGAGGACCCGTCAATTCAAGTGAGCATATGTAATCATAATGCATAATATGAGGCTGAAGAGTGTATTAAATGGCGCCATTCAGGGTAAATTGATATCGTCAAAGCTTTCTGCCACTTGTCCGCTCGTTTCGGATCCCTGATGGGAAATGCTAAACGATATCCGACGATGACCAAGAGGAGCAGATGGTGCGAGATTGTAGGTTCTAAGTTCGGCTATTACTAGATGGTGCGATGTGCTAAGATTACACACTTCTATTGCATTGCCGCACAAGTGAATGGAGTACAGAGCAACAAAACTCAAATTTAAACCGTTATACCTACTAGTTCGATATAGTTTTCCGCCGGTAGCTAGTGATGTTTTCGATAAATGGAAGCTGTATCCGACTGAATAATAGCTGAGGATAGCACATCCTTGCACACATAATATTTTTGTAAGCGGTTGTTAGATGAGATGTATTTTTTCGAGTAGGATAGAGTTTCGGCGCTCCATTTTGTGTGGCGAGTTTAACACAGCATTTGTAACCTTCAAGATTATGTATGTAGAGCGGTCCTGCTCTGCAAGCACTATTTCGGACCAAGCTTTGAAAGGATTCAGCAAAGCAAAAACAGAGCGCACGTGGTACTCGAAATCCGTCGCACTACCGACCGACTTCCATACGGCATCGCTATTCTTGTGCAAGTTTGTATAGAGAAAGGGGATCTGACAGTGTAGAATAACAATGGAACCAAGTTCTGGTAATAGACACTCGTCGCATTCGCTGCCAAGCGTCAACCACTTGTCACTCTGCTGGCATAGGAAATCGTCCACGATTGTCGAAGAATGAACTCACCGGGATTAGTGTTGCACATAAACTGAAGAGTATATTCGCATACAATCGTTTGTATAATATCAGCTCTGTCCTGACGGCGGCACAATAGGCGAATACTGCACTGCGTTGGTACTCGTAATGAATGCGAGCTGTGAGTTTGAGCAATAAACCAAACGAGATATAATTTGAATGGAACTGGGAAGCACAATTCAACGGTGGATGCTAGATAAGTCCATAAAATAGTTTTTATGCATGTATGCTTTCGAATGTGTGGCCTCATAATGGACACCCGGCTGTCATTCGAGGTCGTTTCAATTGTCTCTTTTCAGATGTAGGCAGTAGTTCTAGAATTACTATATCTCGTAGATGTTTACTGTCTTCAATTCAACTTCAAACAGGCTTATAGCGGCTTAACAGTTCGAGTGTTCCGAACTATGACAGGATGTATTGAAGATTTCCAGATTTCCTTGTATTGTATTTAACTGTTGCATTCTGTACGAACATCAGTTTAATTTAAAGTGCCTAGATAATTCGAGTTTTAACACGGGAAAGTAATTTCTTTATAGATTTTAAATATCGCTTTGTTGAGGTTGCAAACGCTAACAATAGTTTATATTCAATGCTAGTGAATCCAACTTAGATGAGCGGCACTGGGTACCGACAAAGATGAACATTGCTCGGCCGACTATCAGCCTCTACCTCCAGGTAGTGCTTTTGAGCCAAGTATTCCCAGATCTAGATCAGCTACAGCAGCAATACCAACCAAATACGCCATATGGTTTACCGAAGCCTATTTTCCCCGCAACGAAACCCATGGATTCAATGGGAACCTTGCTTCCAGTGAGCTCTGTCGCGTATGATGTTCGGCACTATCCTGTTCCACATCTGGGTGCGATCGTGACTGGACCTATGATTGAGCGTCTGACGAAGACTAGTCTGCAACCCGTCTCTTTTTCTGGACATCCTACAGCACAACAATCGATGCCAAATCCATCGTTGTACTATCCAGAGGCCCATCTTCCGACGCAGGTATACTTACCGATTGATAGAATTAGTATGTATCACCAACCCGGTGTCCGACAAGTACTAAAACCGCCGGTCAACTCTAATTCTTACATCGATCGCCGTCTTCCTGCAACAGCTGTTCCCGATATGGACCATGGGCAGGCAGCGCAGCACGTATTAGAGGCTCAAACGGCACCGATACTGCAACAACAGCCTACAGAACAACAGCAAGCAGGTTCTAGAGGTGATATACACTACGCAAGGCAACAGCCAATGCCAAATTATTCTACATACTGCCCACCGCCCCAGCAATCAACTACCTTCATTCCCCAGCCGCTCGTCACTTAGTCTGCAAAGAACTACCTAAATTCTCTGGGGACCCGTTAGAGTGGCCGATGGTTATAAGTGCATTCGAGTCGACAACAGTAATGTGTGGAATCCAGCGTACGAAAATCTTGCAAGATTGCAAAAAAGCCTGGTAGGGAGCGCCAGAGAAAAGGTTCACAGCATCCTCACTCTACCATCCGCGATTCCGGAAATACTCCGTACACTTCGAGATGAGTGTGGTCGTCCTGAGCAACTCGTACATTGCCTGCTTTCAAAGATACGAAATGCACCTCCTCCAAATGTCAACAAGCTAGAAACCTTAGTCACATTCGGTCGAGAGGTCAAAAACCTCGTAACTTATATCGAAGCAGCCAACCTCCATGACCATCTATCGAACCCAATGCTGCTAACAGAGCTGGTAGGCAAACTTCCACCAAGTCTGCGACTAGATTGTGGAATGTACAGTCAGCGGATCACTGAAGCTTCATTAAAGGTATTCAGCGATTACGCTCTGTCTATCAAAATGGCTGCCTGCCAAGTTAGTTTTCCGACGGACTCAAGCTTACCAGACTATAACACACGACGTGGATCGAAAAATGAAAAGGATGGATTCCTGAATGCGCATGCAGTAACCAGAGAACGCGATCCAGAACCGGAAAGAGAAAACGAAACAATTTCGTCTAACCTGATTAAAAATACAAAACCCTGCCGCGTATGCCAACGCAACGAACATAAAATTCGCAACTGCGACAGGTTTCTAAAGTATACTATCCCAGAACGCCTTAAGTTTGTGGAGCAGAACGATTTGTGTAAGCGGTGTCTAATTGGCCATGGTAAGTGGCCATGTAGAACAAAACAGCCATGCGGAATAAACGACTGCAAGGAACCACATCATAAATTATTGCATGCAGAAAAACTCCCAGCAACAGAATATGTTCGTTCTAGTCCTTCGTTAGTATCCACACATTGTCATCGGACATCTTCGCTTTTCAAAATATTACCAGTTTTACTGCATAGCAACGGAAAATCAGTACCAACCTTTGCGTTTTTCGACGACGGCTCTGATTTGACACTGCTAGACAAGGAACTTGCTGAAGAGCTTGGCCCAAATGGAGTCGAAAGTCCTCTCTGTCTCCAATGGACCAGCAACGTGACCAGAAAAGAATCCTGTTCGAAAAAGGTACAGCTAAGCATCTCAGGGATTAATGGAAAAGAAGAATACGCCCTTCGAGATGTGCACACGATCGAGAGCCTCAACTTGCCAAGGCAAAGCTTAGATTACCAAGATCTAGCGAAGCGATTTCCATACCTGCAAGGACTTCCAGTTCAAAACTATACCGAAGCAGCTCCCGGGATTTTAATCGGAGTAGATAATTCTCGACTAAAGTTACCTATAAATAAACGGGATAGACGAGACAATGAGCCTGTAGCTATAAAAACACGACTAGGATGGACTGTTTTTGGAGGTCGACGAGAATCCGCTGGAACTGAGCGCGTCATGGTTCATGCCTGCAGTTGTAACGGAGATCGAGAATTAAGTGAAATGGTCAAAGATTTTTTTATGTTCGAAAATTTGGGAGTCCAAGTACGTGCACCGCCAGAATCGGAGGATGATTTACGCGCCCGAAAGATCCTTAGTGAAACAACAAGGCGTACCAAATCTGGCAGATTTGAGACAGGTTTACTTTGGAAAAGTGATAAAATCGAGCTTCCTAACAGCTACCCGATGGCAGAGCGTCGGCTACATTGTTTAGAACGTCGACTTGAAGCAGATCCGGAATTAAAGAAAACCATACATGAACAGATCGACGAGTACCAAGCCAGGGGCTATGCACATAAAGCGTCGGTGAATGAGCTGCTCGACTGCGATCCTCGTCGTGTGTGGTATCTACCGCTCGGAGTAGTACACAACCCAAGGAAAGCCAACAAAATCCGCGTCATGTGGGATGCTGCAGCGCGCTCTGGTGGAACGTCGTTGAATTTGAATTTACTAAAAGCACTGAGAACTGACATACAAGTAAAGTTGTATGTCAGTTCTCAGTGCTTGTGTAAGAAATAAAACTGTCGCTTTGAAATGACAACAGCAAGTAGCAACTTACCACTTGGCGGCGCTTCGATCGGCCAGCAATCGCTATACGGGACTTGTGTGTAAACTTGGATACAATGGTGACTCATGCATGCGAACCTGTATGCGATGGTGATTTTCATCGTATTTTCATTTAAATGTTTACACAGGTATTTCGGGAAAGTTTGTTCCAGCTTATATGTCTGTTCTCTGTGCTAAAAGGTCCGGATTTAGTGACCCCACTTCTGACCGTTCTGTGTCGCTTCCGTCAAAAACAGTATGCGATAACTGGCGACATTCGACAAATGTTTCATCAGCTATTGATACGGGAAGAAGATCGCCAGTTTCAGCGATTCCTGTGGCGTACTAATACAACATCTGTCCCAGAAGTATACATCATGGACGTTGCGACATTTGGAGCGACATGCTCGCCGTGCTCAGCGCAATACGTAAAAAATATAAATGCGAAGGACCTCGAATTACGCTACCCTGAAGCGGTTGCAGCAATTGTTGAAAACACGTATGTGGATGATTATTTGGATAGCAGAGACACTGTCGACGAAATAGTCAAGATCGCTAACGAAATTCGAGTGATACACAGCAAGGCAGGCTTCGAAATTCGAAATTGGCAGTCCAACTCTGAGCTGGTTCTTGCACGAGTTGGCGGAGTGTGTTCCAATGCCATTAAGAACTTTTCAGCGGACAAGGCAACGATCGCTGAGCGTGTTCTGGGAATAATGTGGATTCCCGATGATGATATCTTTATGTTCGCTGCCCAGATTCGTGCGGATCTGCAACCTCTTCTTACCGGAAACATTGTCCCGACAAAACGAGAGGTCTTGCAGGTGGTTATGAGTTTGTGTGACTCTCTCGGATTTATCGCTAACTACACCATCCATGGAAAGATACTTATTCAGAACGTGTGGAGATCTGGAATCGAATGGGACGATCCAATTATCGATTCTAACAGTTGGCGACGTTGGGTAACGCTGGTGCCAGACCTAGAACGTGTTAGGATCCCCAGATGTTATTTTTCAAATTACGTGCCACATAGTTATAAATCTCTCGAACTGCATGTATTCGTCGATGCGAGCGAGATGGCGTACTGTGCTGTGGCTTATTTCCGTATTGTAGAAGATGGAATTCTAAGATGTGCGTTGGTAACTTCCAAAGCAAAAGCTACTCCTCTCCGACCACAAACCATTCCCAAAAACGAGCTTAACGCTGCAGTGCTTAGTGTGCGACTAATGAGAAGTATTACAGAAAACCATTCCGTGCCAATCAAGAAAAGGTACATTTGGACGGATTCAACGACCGTTTTATCATGGCTCAGAGCTGATCCTCGAAAGAATCGCCCCTATGTGGCCTTCAGAGTTGCGGAAATCCTCACTGAATCCAACTTAGATGAGTGGCACTGGGTACCGACAAAAATGAACATTGCTGATCAGACGTCAAAATGGGCTGGTGGGCCTGACTTTGACCCAATGGATTGATGGTTCCGCGGGCCAGAATTCCTGTACTTACAAGAACATCTATGGCCAACAAACGTTACTCCCCCTCTGTTGCAGGATCCCAAAGACGAACTGCGAACTGTTCTTGCACATCGAGAAGTTTTGAAGCCAATAATGTTAGATTTCACAAAATTCTCTCGTTTCGAAGACCTATTGAATATCCTTGCCTATCTTCACCACTTTCGAAACCAATGTCGATTGCACGAAAGAGTTTCGACAAAATCACGGACTATGCTAATTAATCAAACGGTCTACTTAGCAGCTGAAAAATCTTTGTGGCGGATGGTCCAAGCCGATTCTTATCCTGAAGAAATCGCGATACTGGAGCCAAATTCAAAACTTCCGATAGCTCAGCGTCAGCGATTCGGGAAGACGAGCACTCTAAAAGGATTGTCCCCCTTCTTGGACGACGATGGTATAATTCGATCAGAGAGTAGAATCGATCCTGAGGCCGCTTACTATTGCTTTGATTTCCGTAACCCAGTGATCCTCCCCAGAAAAAGTCGCGTGACAGAATTACTGGTTCTTCGTTTTCACCAGCGGTATGGACATGCCAATACGGAGACGGTGATAAACGAGATGCAGCAGAAGTTTCACGTCCCCAAGATACGATCAGTGGTCAAAAAAGCAATCAAGGAGTGCATGTGGTGTCGTGTGTATCGCGTCAAACCCTGTGAGCCTAGGATGGCTCCCCTACCGCAAGTACGAGTTCAGCCATATGTGCCCCCCAACAAATCTACAGCGACAACGGCACAAACTTCCGTGATGCAGCTCGTATTCTGGCGAATGAAATTAAAACAATCAACCGTGAAGTGGCTGGTACTTTCACTAATAGCGTTACTGAGTGGCATTTTAACCCACCGTCTGCCCCCCACATGGGAGGTGTGAATGGCCGAATATCAACCGAAAGAGAATCACCCAGAGTAATGTCGCTGCACTTCTTACCTCTACGCCGGTCGGTGATTGAAAGAGAAGAGGACACGCTTCCTACCTGAATCAACTTGTCGCAGTGATGCCAACCGTAGCGCTCACGATGAGTGTCAGTTCACAGGGTCACCAGCTGAATGTACGATACGATATACACTGAGAAATAAGAGCTCTTTCGAACCCACACATCTACCTTCTCCTCAAAAAAAAAAAAACTTTCCTCTGTAAGTGAATAAGCTCGAATACTTCATTTACACAGGAAACTTGCTCCATTTGTTTGGCATTTTCCTCGAACCTAAATAATCGTGTATGCCTGTACGAATAATTCACCTTGCCATTATACCCCTCGCTGATGATTAGATCTTTTATTTGGAACAGCTCTATCGGAATTTTGCTGCAAAGCTCTATTACTTACTGCGACATCTACATACTAATGGCACAAGGCAGAGAGGATATTCATCAGGGAAGCCAGATATATTTTTTTCGATGTCTTTACACATCTGATTAAAAAAAAAATGGCTTTGGCTTTAAGGACCAAAATCTCGGCATCATTGTTGCGTTTGAGTAAGAGTTCTGCCAGAAACCAACCAGATTTCCTGAGACACTAAATGGGTGTCTTCAAAATGTAAAGAATGTCTACTTGTTATTTCACATGTCTTTACATATGGCATCCCCGCACATATTTTTCGTAACTGTGGTCGAATCATTTGATTTGAAAACACACAAACCAATGACGAATAATGGACTTGGAGAGTGATAGATTTAATTTGGGAGCAATGATGGTATTTTTGTTGTTGTCAGACTTGAATTAAATATTGAGAAACTTCGCGAATGAGTGAACGGTGCTTCTGGGGTGATGTTCATAATCGACTTAGTATTGTGATTATCACTGGAAATTAGCAAAAATAGCGAAAAGACAAGATCGCGACAAGATTGCGAAACCGCCATTTTTAAGATTTAACCTTTTCAATTCTGCAATGTTACAAAAATATAATTTGAATTGATTCCGTCGCATGCTAATCTTCGGTGAAAAGCACAATAATTGTTTGAATATGGCATATTTAATCAATCAATAAAGGCATGTCAAATTTATTTTGAATGATAATTTGATCTCATTTTTAGGGAACTTTACGCTCTACGAGGTACATCTTGAATCTTAATCTTGAAAATGCTTTCCTTTCAGTTTTTTCATAAGCAATTGCTAACATTTACAAAAAAAAATACTAGAATTGCATAAACCCTTAAAATTTTCTACCAATACGACAGTTTCTATGCAAATTAATATCGCAATGCATGCCGCGCCCTCTGTGTGTGTGTTCTGTGCAAAAAAACGCCAATGAAAGAGAATAAAGTAAATAAAGTGACAAAGCGGCTGTCAACAAATTTGGTTATACATTTTTATTTGAAATTTGTTGTACACAAGTGCCTTATCCTTTTGATTTGAGCAGCGCCTGAGTTTTTTTAAGTATTACTCGTCTTTTACAGTCCGGATGAAGTCGTTCAGGAAGACAGGTATTTTTCTGTCACGATTCGGTCGTTTTGTAAAAGCTGTAGGTGTAGTATCAGTGTTCGAAATATCGGTGCTCACAGATGACTTTTGCTTTTGTATGTTTCGCCACGGGCCAATCTTTTTAGTCTGTGAGACATGTCGCTTTGCTATTTTGCCACTACCGTCATTGAGGACAAGACTTCCATTTCGTTCTTCAATTACTGTGTATCTTGTTGGTGAGAAACGATGATCGCCTTTCAAACGGTTTTGGCGTTCAATCACCACTTCATCCCCCGGTTTAACTCTACACTTTTGTGCGCCCCGTCTTGCATCTTCTCGCAGCTTTCCTGCTAGCTTTATCTCACGATCACGGCGTTCTAATTCGTGTTCATCAAAACTGGACTTATCATGGGTAAGTAAGGGTAACCCTCGCTTGATCTTACGACCATACATTACTTCCTCGGGTGGTATGTTAGTCACGCTGTGTTCAGCAGCGTTGTGTGCGTTAACTGCACTTTGTAGCTCCTCGATATAGTTGGTGTTATTCGCAGTTGCAGTGGCCATAGCTTTATTTACCAATTTCATACAGCTTTCGGCTAACCCGTTCTGCTGCGGGAAAAGAGGGGTCGAAAAGGAAAGCCTTATATCTCGATGTTTACAATATTCTGCAAAATCTGCGCTACTGAACGGTGGTCCATTGTCTGTCCTTATAGTTTTTGGATATCCTTCCTTTTCGAATACACCATCAAGAACTTTCTGTACACATTCAAATTTCGTAGATTTCACAGGCCGTGCCATGATGAACCTCGATCTATAGTCGACTATAACAAGGATTAAAACACCTCCAAACTTTGCATAAGGACCATTAAAATCTAATGCTATTGATTCCCAGGCCGTCTTTGGAGCAAATATTCGCTCCATTGGTGTAGGCTTCTCTGGTCTCCCGCTAATGCAGCATGTTCTACAAGATTCCACCCATTTCGATATATCGCCAGGCATACCGGGCCACCAAACACGCTGCCGCATGATGCTTTTCATCTTCGCAACCGATGGATGCCCCTCGTGTGCTACTTCTAGAGCTCGAACATGGAGTGCTCTAGGTACTATGGCGCATCCAGTCTTAACGATAATTCCATTTTGGACAGTCAAATCTTTCTTTACCGCATGATATTTCTGCAGGTCTTTGGGCCAAACGCCTGATTCAAGTGCACTGATTACTTGTAATAATGTTTCATCCTCTTCGGTAGCGCATTTGATGTCAGTTTCCGTTAGGAATTCAACAGCATTCGCTTCTAGTACTGCTATCTCCCAAGGACTAGCTTCTTCGTCAAAGGGCGCATCTTCCCCGAGGTAGAGTCGCGATGATGAATCCGCAATGTTATCTATTCCACGGATATATTCGACGTTGTAGTTATACGGGCTCAACCTCAGTGCCCATCCATCGGCACGTGTTAGTGCTCTTTTCGACTCTTCTCGTGACCGGTTTAAAATAAAAGTGACCCCCTGGGCGTCGGTACGAAGCGTGAAGTGTCTACCGAGTAGGAAGTATGAAAAATGTTCCACTGCCCATACCGCGCCTAAGGCTTCTCTTTGATTTTGTGGGTACCTCTTCTCTGTAGGGGTAAGGGACTTGGAGGCAAAACTTATAATCCTCCGCGTTTGCTTTGTACTCTCTTGTACCAACACAGCACCTAAAGCTACTGGGGAGGCATCAGTGTATAGGATCGTTTTATCACTTTCGGTAAAAAAACCCAAAGAAAGCGTGCTGTCTATGATTCGCTGCTTAATTAACATAAACGCTTCCTTTTGTTCCGGTCCCCATAACCATGTCTTTGATGTAGTCGTGGCCCATAAGGGGTTCGAGATCTTCGCAAAATTCTCAAGATATGGACTGAGAAATGATGCCAGTCCTAGAAAGCTGCGAAGCTCTGACAGAGTAGTCGGCTCTCTAAAAGTGCGTACGCTTTTGATCTTTTCGTGGTCTATGTGGAAACCTTCAGCATCAAGTTCATGGCCCAAAAACTTGATCCTAGTTTGGTCGAATTCGCACTTAGTAGTATTTAACGTCAAATTGTTTTCCTTCAGAATCTGCAACACCGTGGTAACAGTTGCTCGTAAAGCTTCTAGCGTTTCAGCGAAGATGAGAATGTCGTCGATGAATACTATTATGTTATCGACATCTTTCAGGATCCGAACCATCTCACGCTGAAAGATCTCTGGCGCGCAATTTACACCGAACATGAGACGGGTGAATCTATACATGCCGTCCTCGGCCAAAAAGGTAGTCAAATCTCGGGACTCTTCAGATAGCTCAAGGTGATAGAAAGCATTACTTAAGTCAAGTTTCGAAAAATACCTAGCACCGTGAAGTTTTACCCTCATTTCGTCGAGCAATGGGAGTCTATAATATTCCCGATTGATGGCACGGTTAGGGGCACGCATATTGACTACAAGCCTGAAATCGTTGTTGCCCTTGGCCACTGCGGACATACCACTAATCCAATTCGGAGCGGATGTGGCCTTTTCTATTATACCCCGTCTTTCCATTTCCTGTAATCTCTGTCGTGCAGCTTCCCTATAATGAACAGGTCGTGGTTTCAAGGGAGAAAAAAAAAAATCTATTAAACTATTTGACTTAAACGCGATAACGTGATTTTTATTTTTTTCTTTTAAAACGCAGTATGAATGGGTTTTCAAACTCACCGGTATGCAGCTGGTACATTATAATAAGCGCTTTTAGTTGGTGGAACATCTTTGTTAACACTGAACTTCACCTTCACCCCTGGCATTATCGGAAAAATTCCGTCATCTTCGCAGTGGTTAATATCCTTTTTAATGTGTAGCAACCCCATGTCGCTGGCCGTAGACCGTCCAAGGAGAGATCTTGCCCCCCTGGTAACGACGTGAAATACTGCAAAATTCGTGGATTCTGATAAGCTTGACGATGCTATAATGCTTGCTTTGAAGGTGCAATCGATGGTCATTGGTTCACGTGTTCCATAAGCATGCAGTCTACTACTCGATTTACCACTTATCATTTCGAGCGTTGCTATGCCTAATTCGGACTCTCGTTCCAAATGCTCCCAATCTCTCCCACCAATAACATTTACATCTGCACCAGAATCGATTAAAAAGCGTATGGGACTGGACGACCCCACCGAACAGTTAACCAATACATCCTCTAAGGAGAGAGCATTGGCTTCCTATGGGAAATGAGAATGGGTATTATGATTGAGGTAAGAAGAAAAATATAACCTACATCCGTTTCATTTTGTTTAATATCTATTTTTAATTATTTTAATCATGGATTAATCATTCATTACCTGCTTGTTTTCGTACGTATCTTCACCTGAGAATGTGGACCTTTCAATGGGTTTGTCGTTTCGCTCATTCTGCATGGAATTTACTTGCTTCTGTCGGCAGGCTGCTACAAAATGTCCGCGCTTGCCGCATCGGTTGCAATTACGGCTTAACGCTGGACATTGCCCGTTGCGGTGGCTGAGCAGGTAGCACCGCGTACATCGGGGGCGCTGTACTCGATACCGTTGATTTAATTCGTGACTTTGTTGTCGCTTGATTGGTGGCTCGTCGATACGGTTACTCGCATTCGGGCGCTTGCGATTGCTTCGGTCGTATGATGAATATAGATTTCCCCTTCTGACTTCGAATATGTTTGGGCCTTCCTGTTGACGTGTATCGGCTTCGAATGCCTCATCCCTCGTTGCTGACTGTACGATAAAGTTCGTTTCGTAACCGTAGGTTCGTGCTTGCTTAACCAGTTCCCGGTTTCTTAATCCACTTAGCAATTGCGCTCGTACAAATCGATCTTCGTCGTCTACGCTATAGTTGCACGAACGTACTTTACACATTAACCGCGCGTGGAAAGTGACTGCTGCTTCCCCGTTTTCTTGCTTCATCCTTGAAAAAGCCTCGTGCTCGGCTGCGGTATCGGTCATCGAGCGAAAATAATTTTTGATGTTTGTGACGAAAGTCTTATAACACTCCGGGTTAGTCAAACTTGGACGAAGCTTAGCGGCTTTAATAATTTCCTGCAGCTCGTTACCCATAGAGAGGAATAACAACTGTGTTCTTTTAGCAGGGTCACTTACGTTGCTAAGAGAAGCGGCTATTTCGAAGTTCTCGATGTATCGATTCCACTCCTCCCACATTTTGTTGGCGGCAATGCCAGTCGGGAACGGTTTTATGTGGTCCCAGCGGATACTGGAGGAGTTACTTCCGCTGACGTTTGCGCACGAGCTTACATTATTCCAACTGTTGTCGGCATTATCGTTCGTCGTTGGTCTGGGGTTGGGTTGGAAACGACTCAAAGCTTCGTTTATACCCGAAATCATTTGTTCCATCCGTTCGATCCGTTCGGTATTGCTTGCGTGTTGCACTGCATCATGACTCAGATGTTTTATTGAGTCGGCTTCAGGAATCAAACGAACGTTTGACGTAGAGTTCGATGGATTGTCGTAAGAACTGGATGTTATATTATTCGGGTCTGGGATATCTTCAACGTCGCCGACATCGATGTCGGAACCATCGCACTCACTATCGGAATGGCTACCACTGGTACTGCCACTGCTGGAAGCGTTCGAAGTAACTGGAAGCGTCACCTCATTGCTGGGTTGGTCTACTACTTCTTCCGCGATCGAGTTATCGTCTACACAGGCCGAAATACCGGCCAATCGGACATATTTTCCATCGTTCGCCATTCTACCAACTCTGTTAGCTCTGTATGCTTACTGTTAGTATATCGTTATCTGTAATAATAATCATTACAAACATCTTAGTTATTTTTCATAAATGATTCTGTATTGTAAGGACTGGTAAAATATATAAAACAATTTCGTAATTTTGTTTGGCTCTGTGCCAGATATAGCCTGTGCATTCATTATTAATTTATTTAATATGCGCGATCTTGTCGATCCGCCATGATCCTTTTTCCTTTGCGCGATCTTCGTGATCCGCTTTTTTTTAATGCGCGACACATATCCGCTTCTTCCTAGTGCGGCTATCTGGCTCGCCCTCTTAAGTGCGCGACCTTGCCGGTCCGCTTATTCAATATAGCTTTGCATTTCTTTGTATCTGCGCGACCTTCCTGGTCCGCTCTGCTATGCGCGATTCTATCAATCCGCTTTCCAAATCATTTTAATTTTAGGATCCGCACGAAAACGTGGCATCCGCCATCTTTTTTTTTTTTTTGCGAAATGATTGGTTGTGGTTTCTATTGGACAACTTTTTTTTCTTTTTTTTTTTCTTCTGGGTGATTCTCTTTCGTAACCGATATTGTTTTTTTTATAATGAGGCACAGGTTCTGATTTTGTGTTGCGGTAAACTATTTTGCAACACCTGGCAAAGGATCGCCATTGTGAATGGCCGAATATCAACCGAAAGAGAATCACCCAGAGTAATGTCGCTGCACTTCTTACCTCTACGCCGGTCGGTGATTGAAAGAGAAGAGGACACGCTTCCTACCTGAATCAACTTGTCGCAGTGATGCCAACCGTAGCGCTCACGATGAGTGTCAGTTCACAGGGTCACCAGCTGAATGTACGATACGATATACACTGAGAAATAAGAGCTCTTTCGAACCCACACAGGAGGTGTGTGGGAAAGGGAAGCGCGCTCAGTGAAGAAGGCGTTCAAAGTTTTATCCCATCGTGAAAAGCTGGATGATGAAGGACTACTAACTCTTCTAGCAGAAGCCGAAATGATTGTTAACTCTCACCCCCTAACATTCGTGCCGTTGGAAAGACCAGAACAGGATGTCATAACGCCGAATAGTTTCCTTCTCATGAGCTCAAGCGGATTAAATAACTTCAATAGAATCCCAATTGACGAATCAATATCCTTAGCCTAAGACCTTAGGAACGAACTGGAAACTTATGCAACATCTGCTGAACCAATTCTGGAAGCGTTGGATTCAAGCGTATCTACCGACAATTGCTAGAAGAATCAAATGGTTTTCGGACATGCAGCCACTAGTAGAAGGTGATTTAGTTATCGTAGTCGACGAATCCGTAAGGAATGGATGGCTACGAGGTCGTGTTGTCAAGACATATCCCTCACAGGATGGCCAGGTACGCAAGGTAGACGTACAAACCACTTCAGGAGTACTGCAGAGACCGGCGATCAAGGTAGCTGTTCTAGACGTGCTCGGTGATAGTAAAGCCACCAAAGGCATTACGGGCCGGGGTGTTATCTCACGTACGAAACAAGCCCCTCGCTCGCGGTAAGCCGTGCGAACGGCCAAATCAGCGCGCCGCTGCACAGGACAGGAACGTCAAATGTGGCAGTCGAAAGTAATGGATTAGATTAGATGTGACAGTCGAAAGTGATAGATTAATTTCGCATTATATTCAAGTGAGCCCGATAGAATTCCCATAATTAGAGCTTTTTTTTATAATCTATAAGATATTTTCTTTATGCACAGTATTTAGGTACTAAACATTGAGGTGCCACAGTGCATATTGGTGAAAAGTAACATATCTAGCGATAAGGTATGATGAATTTGAAATGACTAAAATTAACCTAACCTATGTAATACTAAATTAACCCTAATTTGATAGCACTGAAATCGCGTGGAGAGTATTAGTCGGCAATTCATAGTAAAAGAACTCGGTCGTCAATATACTCGGTTAGATAGTAATTGTAAGTATGATTAGATCAATGGAATTATCAACTTCATTTATGTTAATAAATTTCAGTTTGAGTCTTGCCAATAAGACAGACTACAAAAACTCTAACAGCTAGTTTTTTTGGTGAGATTGAGTTGAGACAAAAACTCAACAGAATGAATAACAAGAATCACATTTCGGAAACTAGATGAAAGATGATGAAAAAGGACGTTTACAGTACTAGCAGGTCAGTTAATAATTTTTTCAATATATTTCAAGATAGTAACTATTTTGTGTATATTTGAGGGCTGAATTGAATGGTGCAATAAAATTTAGTTCACTAGGTACTAGGATTCGTCGTCAAGTTGCGAGTTGCGAAGAAAAGTAAAATTAGTGCTCTAAAACTTTTTTACGAACGTGCCCACATTGATTCAAAACTGTTAAATTTCGATGTTAAGTAGGTATTATTGAAGAATTTTACGACATAAAACAGTCAAAATATTTTTGGCGGGTAATCGTTCTAGAGGTAATTATAGAGAATTTAATCTTCAAGTATCTTTAGCATGAGACTTAGTGTCTTCAGCAAAGTTTTCGAAAATGATATTCCAAACAACTTTGTTGAAGACATGACTATCGACTATATGTAAAAGAAAGCCTTTAAAAGAAGTTATCCTAATAGTACTGTATATGATAAATCTTTTCAACGGTTTATAAACAATAAAATCCATTGAATTCAAAGTGTGAGACTCTAAAGCTTACAAGAAAAGTTATATTTAAGAGAACTGCCATTAACAAAATTGTTAAATATCGTTTTACATCTCGATATGCTACATTCATATGCATCAAAATTGTTTAAAATGATATTATCAACAACTTTGCTGAAGGTGCCAAGTCACGTATTATTTTTAAAGAGATAATACTTTTGAGAGATTTAATCATAAAAATTGTTACATACCATTCGACTCAGTTCGTCGAAATTGGAAAATGTCTGCATGTGCGTTTTATTTTTAATTGGTGGTAAAGCTTTTACGCCGACCCAGCTCACGTTCAGTAGCTAGACCATACTACCGATTTCGTCCATCGTGTGCCAGAGTGAGGGACTCTGAACAGAGAAGATAACTCTGAACCCTACTCCTTTATGCTCCAACTAGGAGGCCGACATTTGCCTGATTCCTCGGATTCTATTTGAAATGAATACTTCAGGAGGAGGCGTGCTAATGCACTTCGCTTGATTCCAGGTCTACTGCTAAATAATCGCCATATCAGTATGATATTCTACATGCGCTCCTCTCTACGTTGACCCATTGGATGCCGCGGACGATCCAGCGATTACGGCTGGAGGGTGGCTTCCGGTTCACTAGTGCCCCAATGACCCTATACTGGTGGTTTGTCGTGTTCGGTGCTACTCGGCGTAGTCCCCGACGTTGGAGCTAGCCTACCTCGGTGGACGAAAGAATGTCTCCCGCAATCGTTGACGGACGCGTTATTCATGCTTCGATGCAGTCCGGCAGAATGTCGAGGTCAGTCCAGCGATTTCGAGTGGAGGGTTGCGTCCAGTTCACTGGTGCTCCGACGATTCAAGCCGGCGATTCGCTATGGACTACTCGGAATGGTCCCCGACGGTGGATCTTTCCTACTCCGACAAAGAGTTCCCCGGAAGTGGAAGATCTTCCGAGACTGATGCTACCCGGGCAGATGCCGAGGTCGGTCCTGCGATTCTGGGTGGAGGGTGACCCCCAGTTGACAGGCGCCCTGACGACCATTTGCCGGTGCTACTTCCCGATCTACTGTAACTAGTCTCCGCGATGGGCCTAGCCTACTCCAACGGAGAAATTTCCAGACGTTGAAATTTCTCTCGATGCTGTTCGGTTAGGTGCCGAGGACAGTCCTGTGATTCCGGTTCTCAGGTGCCCCGACGACATACCGTCGACGATGCGTGCGCTCAGTCTAGTTCCGGTGGTGGATCTAGCTTACACCGGTCGCGTCCAATGGTCTACTTTGTCTCTTTTCCTCACACTAACTTGTCAAGTGCCATGGTCAGTCCGGCGATTCCAGCTGAAGTGTAACTTCTGATTCATCGGTGCCTCGACGACCTGAGGCCGTGTACTGCTACGTTGCTGGTCGTTGCTCCTCTCGCTAGCTTCGTTGCAACGCTGGCATGATCTGAACGACTGTTCTATCCACCGCGTCCCATTTTTCTTTGTCCGCACACATTCTTTGGACAATATTGGTCATGTTAACGTCCTCACCGACAATGGTTCTCATTTCGTTTTGCTCGAATCGCGGGCATTTGAGGACCATGTGCTCAGGCGCTTCCTCTGCCACACCGTACGCAATGGAGAACGGCGAACTCGCGTGGCCGAACCTGTTTAGATACTTTTTGAAACAACCATGACTAGACAAGAACTCCCAAGTAGCATATCGCAACTAGTTTTATTTGTCTAAGTCCGAACTATGTTGCAACGAAAGAACAATAAGGTTATCGAACTATGTTGCACTGGTTGAACATAGATAACATCAAGGTTATTTCAAAACATCTTTTGTCACCAAATAGTCATTTATGTTGCCAGCTAGAACATGTTCATTAATGTTCCGAACTGTTGCAGTGTTTGTTGAAAATTAGTTGCGACAATTGCACAGTTGTCAAAAACCAAAATTCTTACTAAAAACGCTTTTAATCCACCTAACAGTGTGATGAGACATTTCTTATAACTCTTATCACTCTCTTCGGATATTATATCGTTTGAGAACATTTAGAACTTGATGTTTCGCGATGTTTTTGATAACACATACTACATGGGATAGGGGCAGGACTCAGAGAATCGCTCAAATCAGCATAGGACAACATCAGTGCTAGAAATCTCAAACCAAATCAATGGGAAAGCGAAAAAATGGCCCATAAAATAGACATACCAACGAATTATTGTTAATGCTCTGTTAATAAAATATCCAAATTGTGGTGGGAAAACTGAATTTTCCTAAAGGGGTTATTTATTTATCATTCGCATGTATGAAAAAAGCCTTATGTTTACATTTGTGAGTATCGCCCTTTTCACAAAAAAAGCGTTGAAATGAAATCGCAGCTCCTGATATCACGTTATCTCTGAAGTGCATGCGTGCATAGTTCCAAATTTTACTTCGACATCGACTTTTTCTAAAGGTGACTTCCCAGTAGTATCCTTGATTTGAATTATTACCGCTAATCCTAATGCCAAAGAACAAATAAAAACCTCTCGAAAACGAACCGTTTGGGAAAATCATCATCATTACTGGAATTTTCATTTTCACGAAACTTTTCGATAGCCTTCTGTCACATGCGTTAATGCACTTGGTGCACAGTGCTCCGAAAATCTAGCGAAATCGTCTTAGGGCACCAGCGGGTCTAATTCAGAGCTATCTGCGCGGTGAGTTAAATCTGTAAAGAACACTAAAAATTATTTTCCATTCCATAATTTTCAGTTCAGCAATTCGAGAGATCGTACTCACCGCAAGCCATGAAAAATAGACTACGTTGTGAAGCGATGGTCACTATTTATTAAAAAATCACGGTTAAATAAAAAAATAAACTATTTAAAAATTTCAAATAGTTTATAATTTTCACAAACTTATTAGGAAAAATTGTTTAATAAGCTTTCGTAATATTGTGTAGGAAAAAAGCTGAAAATTTCAGTATTTTCTCTATCTGCCACATATAAACCCTTAAGTATACCAATTAATTGGTATACGAATTGGAATAGGTTCGCCAAATTTTGGAAGAAGTCTATAAAATAACCTCTTGAAAGCTACCTAAAAATTGTTGTAGTTCGATGCAATAAAAAATCATATTTGGCAATTCATATTTGGCTGATACAATTGGGGTGTCAATGTATTATAATAGATATTCAGCATTCGAAGAAGTTTCTCGTGAACGAGTGTAGAACGACTTTGTTTCTACTTACTTGAAGTCAGCGGCGTAGCCAGAAATTCGGTTTGGCGGGGGTTTGGTGAAAATCGATCATACTGTCCAAACGGCATAATTCCGAAACCGTAATTTTTGAAGTTTTAAAATTATGCAGAATTATTTTCCAGAAAATAGTAACAAGGGTCGTGTCTTTAGCGATTTTGTTGCGACTTTATTGTAGTCATGAATATTAACCTGAGAAAATTCACAATAAATACTTCTTGGACGATATACCGTCAAAATGGTTTTATCAAATGATGCGCTGTTTAACGTTTGTAAAACTCATCGAAGATATTAAACCTCCGAAATTGGCGGTTTCAAAATGATGTTATCTTGACCTTAAATTACTGTTTTTAAACATTTGACCTATACATACAATTGGTCATACAACAAAAATCAAATGCTCATCAAAATCGATCAGAACCTGCGAGAGTCGAATGGAAATCGTCATTTTTCATAAATTTCTCTCTACATTCGGATAGTGTTATCCTCGTTATTAATTATATTATGTTTTCGTCTCAACTCGACGCATTCCCAATATAAAAACCTGTTTTAATCCATCTAGTGGTGCAATTGTGCTTGTCTCATTTGTCCAGACTACGATTCCATGGCTGGTTATGTTCAATACAATGGTGGAAATGAATATTACATGTTCAGTACAATTTGCACATACGTACAACGGATCGACAGCCACGATCTTGAGATACTATGTGATACTGAAACATCGCTTGAAACCAGCGGCGGATCATGGAGAAAGATCCGAGAGGTCCAGGTCCTACCGAAAATTTTCAACTTGTTAAGAAATTTTGAAGCTAGTTTTAATTTTAAAGTAGCAACCCCTCACTGCATACTCCCTCCGGGCCGGTATGATTGACGATTTTTAGAGTGATTGCATAACCTTTCTATATGAGAAAGGTAAAAATGTACCAAAGTCCAAAGAAGTCAATTTTTGTCAAACATCTCAATGTTTCATGCATTTTAAAGTCATTTGACATCAAAAATACAAATTTTTCATTTCAGTTTATATGAGAATTTGCTGTGTGATTGCACTCTTCAACTCGTAACTCCGGAACCGGAAGTCCAATCAATAGAAAATTCAATAGCAGCCGATGGGAAGATTGTACCTTTCATTTGAGACTAACTTTGTGTAAATCGGTCCAGCCATCTCTGAGAAACTGAGGTCACATTTTTTTCCACATACACACATACAAATACACACAGACATTTTCCGATCTCGACGATCTCAGTCGATTGGCATATGACACTCGGTCCTCCGGGTCGGGATTAGATTGCCGAATTTTAGAGTGAATGAGAAAGGCAAAAACATTTTTGGCAAATGTTAAAAGTTATGCATTTTTTTGGTGAGCAGTTCTATGTTTAATAGACATTAAATCAATTTTAACTTCGCTTCCTATTAAATAAAGACCCTTATTACAATACATTTCTACAAAAACGAGATCAATTTGAAAATAAATCTGAGGATTATGATTGATTACAGAACTCTGGAATTTTCTATTGGAATGTTTTCAGGCAGGAATTTGATATTGATGCAATTAGATAACTGTGAAATCAAAACCAATAGATCAGTTACATATCAGGACCCCATTCCGACAATTTATCAAAAGTCCTAATGATGTTAACAACAACAGGTTATCAATCCACGGATCAGATAATTGTTATTGTAATATTGAATTAAATCAGTCTGCATCAATAAATTTTCAACTTCAATCCAATATTTTTTTGGGTGTTGTGAAGGGGGGGGGGGTGTTGTACGGTGTTAAACCCCAAAACCTTCTCTTGGCTACGCCGTTGCTTGGAGTTATTTTTTTCGCTTTTCATTTTCCGATATGTTTCAGATCGATCCGATGGTTATAAGTTAGAAAAATTGCAGTGAGAAGGTTCGCACAAATGAACATTTTTGTGCTGATAAGGTATCAAGTTCCTTCCAGACAACTTGGAAGTGTTCGGTGATTATTTCTAGCGGTTGTAGATAGTAAAATGAAATACAAAAGTCGTTTTATCGAAATAATGTTTAGCTTATTTCAATGGATTATTACTATATTGAACAATAAATGGGCGACAAAGAGTAATCAACAAACAATAAGCCATAACTTTTAAAGTATTCAAAATAGATATTTAAAGTCTTTAGTAAAGTTATTCGCAAAAGTAAGAGCTACAAATTTGCTGAAGACATCATTTCGATATAATCACTTCCAAGAAAATTTGTGAAAATATCTCACTCATAGGGGGATTAATCAGCAAAAGCACAATTCCAGAAGAAAGGCCATATTACCTCCATTAAATTCTCCGAAGATACTATTGACCTAAAATAAGCCGTTTTGGCGTTAATAATTGATTATATGTTTTTGGTCATATTTCTGGCAATGGGAAATGATAAAAATCTTTCGTCCGCATTTAATGTTAAATATCTCTTTTGATAATAGTCCGATTTCTACAATCTATAGCTTGTTCGAAAGGTATTCGTTAAAGCTGTCTAAAAACATATAAATTGTTAATCTATATTGTCAATTTCGGCAGATAATTTCAAAAAACTGCAAAAAACGCCATTTTTACGCATTCAAACATTCATATCTTGGAAACTAAACATCAGAATCAAAAACAAATTAATAGCGTTCATACTGTTTTTTAGTTCTTTCATTTAAAATTGGTTTGGATAAGATCGGTTCAGTCATTGCTGAGAAACACGAATGAGAATTTGTCCGTTACATACACACACACACACAGACACACACACACACACACACAGACATTGTCCCAAATCGTCGAGCTAAGTCGATTGGTATATAAGACTCGGCCCTCCGGGCCTCGGAAAAAATCTTGAAAGTTTGAGCGAATTCTATACATTTCTTTTATAAGAAATGTAAAACGTTTCAGTTTACAAAGTCGTATTCATGTTATACGTATGTATCCGTCACATATCATCATTACGCCTTTCAGTACAAACTCACACGTATCAACAAAATGCTTTCACAACACTGAATCAACAAGCTCACAACAAATGCTTAGCAAAACGAAAAATAAGTTGTATTTTTGTTGCCATTACATTGCGAAGATTAACCGATGACACTTCATGCGCTCCACTTGATATTATAGAGGCCCTGAACTGTACGGTGGCGCCAACTATAATGTTTGAAAATAATTTCGGAACTAAGAACAAGAAGGATGGTAGATAGATCGGAACGAGTAGTATGAATTTGAGACAAATCGTTTAGTTAAAGTACCTTCCGAAAACAATAGCAGCCTATTTAGCAAATTTCCTGTTTAATCTGTGAAGCGTCTTGTAGAATTTGTTATAAATAACTTATGCTAACTGACATTTGGTCTAAGAATTTCCCAAGAACGCCAATTGAAAAGATACCGTTTACAAACCTTGTAGAAAAAATTCCGGCATTTTTAGATCCAAACTAATGATCAGATGCGAACTCAGTTTGTCAAATCATCCAATTGGAAAAAATGTTGAAAGTAGCAGCATTACAGCAATCAAATACTATCAGTTCCTCTTTATTGGAAAACATTAAAGTTGCGAGTAAATTTATTTTTCATATAGTAATCGCATCCAATTTCAGTTCCTATAATCATTGAGTTCTTATTCCTATCCATTGATTTTTATATGAAACGCAAGTATAAATACATTTGATTTACCGTTGGTTTCAAATAGCTCCAATTTTAGTGGATATTGATTATTTTATTGTTTCTTGTAATAATATTTCCCTGTGCTTCTTTTAGGAGTATGACCCAATAGTTGAACTATTGGTATTAATGCTACCTTGGCGGTAAAAGAATAATTTCCTTTTAAAATTTCTCGTTAAAGTCATACATGTCACATGTATACATTTTTTTTATTTCGATTATAGAGGTTTTAACCTTAAGGCCATTCGCCTCTTCGGTTTAGAAAAATCTCTTATGAAAAATTTCTAACCCTATGTGCGGGGTCGGGACTCGAACCCAGGTGCGCTGCGTACAAGGCAATCGATTTACCAACTACGCTACACCCACTCCCACATGTATACATTTTTACCGATACACCGAACATGTTATAGTTGGCGCCACTGTACAGTTCGACGCCTGTATAATATGAAGTGTAGCGCATGAAGTGGCACCAGGGTATTTTCTCAACGTAATGGAATCAAAAATACAACATAATTTTTGTTTTGCTGACCTTTAGTTATGAATTGGTCAATTCAGTGTTGCGAATGCCTTTCATCAATACATATGAGTTTGTGATTCAAGATATAATGATGATATGTGCCTAATGCGTATGCATGACAAGAATACGACTTTATGACTAGAACGTTTCAGCAAGAATAGTATAGTACAGGGTCATATTAAGGAAAGACCTTACCTGTATATTTTGATGCAAACTGAAAATTACTCAATGGAGGCAAACCGTATGCTGGAAAACGGTTGTTCACAAATTAAAAGCTTCGCTCATTAATATAAATAAGTTTGGAAAGCATATTGTTTCGTATTCACCAAAATCACATCCTTAATTTGACCCTGGATTGGTTGAAAGCCATACTGCTTATATGCTCCATTTTCTAATATATTGGAAATAAAACCTCAACCGGCTCGCGAACCTTAATAAATGTTTACCTTTAAAGCAATTTGTGTCCCTGATTTATGTTTAATGTGTGTTTTCTTTGAATAATATTGGATTTTTAGAATGTTTCGGTTTTCCTAATGAAAAATGGCTTTTAAATACTATTGCGGATTTGGTTTCACCAAGAGTGCTTGAAATAATTAGAAGTAGAATAAAATATCACTCGATAGACTATGCTGCGCAGTGCAATTTGATGCTTCATTGGCAATTTTTGATATGAAAAATGACACTACTGTTCATATTTAAATTATCAACATATATTTGGACTTGGTCTTCATTTTGATTTCCACTGGTGACATAATCTTAACATATTTATAAGAAAATAGGTTACTTTTCAGTTGCGATTGACAGTCCAAGTGAACGGCAAAAAGGTATGATTAAGTAATCTTGTTGCGACCTACAATCAACATGTTGAAAACAATATGATTTCATTTAGCTATGCTCACATCGTTAGTGCAACGAACCGGCAACAAGTTTTTACTGTTTTGCTCAATCAATATTATGTTGAAATTCGGCCTAAAACTGCGCTTTTTGGGTCGCGCAGAAAGTTAGATGTCAGTCGCAACAGCACTTATTTTTTGTTGCCAAGTGGTTATGAAATAGTTACTGAAACAAAAATTGCTACTTGGGCTGCGTCATGGTGAAGTTCACCTCACCGTGCGCTATGTTCACCAACACCGACAAGCATAGAATTAGTCGATGGGTACATCTACCATGTACAGCGTTATCCCACTCATGCTGCCACTTGATTAAGGTATCAGCTTGGGCTCTTGTACGGACTTTTCTCGTGCCTCGATTCCTATAACACTCACTTCGAGTAATCTTCTTCGAGTAGAAGGTTTATGTGAATTGTTCAGGGCTATCACGTAGGCTGCCTCTGACGAGATAGTTCGATACGCGCTAGACACCCGCATGGTCGTCAGCCTGGACGTGCTGTTCAACCGAGATGTGCCCCTCTTCGTCTGCAGTGCCGTCACCCAAGCAGGTGTTGCGTATCTGAGCACCGATGTGGAGATGCTTGCCAGTAGTCGCTTTTTACTGCTGTCGATCGTCAAATTGTTGGGCATGATCCGAGATAGTACCGAGATCACTTTTACGGCCCTCCCGCATGCGTGGTCGATGTGGCTATTGACGCTTAGCCGGTCGTCTATCATCACTCCCAGTTGTCTAACTTACCGCTTTGAGTTGATGATACACTCTTCGACTGAAATTCTTGCTTGCTGCACCGACTTTCGGTTGCTTATCAAAACCATTTCGGTTTTGCGGTGAGTTAACGTCAGCTTCTTCTCGCGCATCCTGTCTTCCATAACAGCTCTAATGATTCGTCGATCGCTAGGAGCACCACGTCGTCCGCAAAACCGACAATCGTCAGCACTTCGTCGTACATAGCAATCCAAGGAGTTGGACCGAGTATGGAATCCTGTGGAATGCCCGCTGTTACGGTTATACTGCTTTTTCAGGCGTCAGTTTCGTAGATCAGTTACCGGTTCTGGAAGTAGCTCCTCAGCACCCTACAGAGGTAGTCGGGAACTCTCAGTCTGTGCAGCGAATCAGCGATTGCGGCCCAACTAGCACTATTGAAGGCGTTTTTTAGTTTTAGTTTTTTAGTTTCAACGACGCATGCACGGTGGAGTACTCTTTCAAGCACCTTGCAGACTGTATCCAACAGGCATATCGGCCTGTATGCTGAAGGATCTCTAGGGGGCTTGCCTGGCTTCGGCAACAGCAACAGCTTTTGTTGCTTCCAGATGTCGGGGAAGTCACCATAGTCGGTGCCCTTTGCAACGCGGACCTAAACATATACGGGTTCGATAGGATTGCTATTTTCAGTGCCACGTTGGAGATACAGTCTGGTACCGGGGCCTTCTTCATTCTCAAAGTTTTTGCCACCACCATCAGCTCCTCGTTGATTACCAGAGCTTCTTCTTCGTAGTCATACTGCATCCCGTATGGCGTGGGCGGCCAGGTCGTCGCTTCATGCTATGGAAATGGCGCTTCTACGATGACTCTCATCCTCTCTTGGCACCTATCCGGTGGTACTACCGGTCCTCTTATTTTCGCCATGGCAACTCTATAGGCGTAGACCCACGGATTTGAATTGGCGTTGCGGTAAAGCTCGTCTAGGCAAGATTTCTTACTGAGCTTGATTGCTTTGTTAAGTGCGGTTCTCGCTGCCTTATACGCTGGTCTTTTAGCATCTCTTTCCGCGACGTTTCGGGCCCTCTGCAACTTTCTCCGGGTTCGGTGGTAGCTTGCACGTAGGTCGGCCATCACCGAATTCCACCAGAAAGCAGGGCGGCGACTATACCTTGCTTTATCTTCTCTTGGCATGGTTGCATCGCACGCTCTTGCTAAGGCTGTTGTCACTTCATTTGCACTGAAATCAATATGATTGCACTCACACCTCAACGCTTCGATGTAGACTCCCTTGTCGAACTTCGTTGTTTTCCACCTTGGTTCGTTAGATTGGATCACACGTGGTTCCGACTGCGTATTGCTTCCGATAGTGTACCAGATCGCTTGGTGGTCACTGTGGGTGTACCCCTCGCACATTCTCCAATTTAAACTTCCAACCAGTCTGGGGCTGCAGAAGGTAACGTCAATAACTGATTGTCGACCTTCGCGGCGGTAGGTGCTGGTTGTACCATCGATTGCAACATCTCCGTTCAGCTTTGCAAAGGCCTCGAGTAGACTACTCCTTCTTGAGTTGGTGAAGCGGCTGCCCCATTCTACAGCTCAAGCGTTGAAATTGCCAGCTAAAACGACAGGTGTCCGATCGATAAGCTCTTATGTCAGCCTATCGAGCATTTCAGTGAATCGATCGGTCGTCCATCACGGAGGTGCGTAGCAGCTATAGAAGACGACTGCATTCATTTTGGCGATTACGAAGCCTTCATCCACACGGTAAACATCTACCTGAAATGGATCGTCGTCCAAATCGCTACTGATTTTGAGTTATCTGCTTTCCAGTTTCCATCGCTGACCTGATACGGAAAGGCTCCGAAAATAGCTAGCAGCAAGTGTCGGGCTGTGTCGCATTGGTTGAGGTTGATTTGCGTTACCTCCACTGTGACTTCGTTGCAGTCGCCTGTTTGAAGGCCTGTAACGTGGTTGTTAGCTTTTTCGGTTGCGCTGATCAAATATCTCGGAGCCTGTCGGCAGTCTTTTGCCATATGGTGTTCTTCCCCGCACCTTCTGCATAATTTTCTCCTGTCAGGTCCACTGCGGTTTCTCGTCAGTTGGCCGAAGTTTTGACACTTGAAGCACACTTCCGGTCGCTGAGAGACACTGAATGGACATACCGTCCAGCCAACTTTGATCTTCCCATTTTTAAGTTCCTTGTTTACTGCTTCGATTATAAGCCTAACTCAAGCAGCTTGTGTGCTGAAAGGTCCCTTCCTCGTTCGGAACATCATTTTCACTTCTCCAAGCTTGCACTGTTTTTCCAGAGCTTCTCTTAGCTCTTCTTTCGAGGGTATCTCATCCAGGTCCTTACATTGGATGGTTGCCTCCGGGCACAAGGCTCTCACTTTGACGTCTGAGCCCAGCTCCTTGAGTACCGAATTTGTCCTCATTGCGCGCAGTATCTCCTCGTAGGAGTCATCGTTAGCTTTGAACTCATAGTCAACAACCGACATCGTTGTTACGGTAAAGATGGATAAGTTTGTCTATGCCAAGACACATGCTGGTGAACTCGGGTGATTTGTAGATATACTGCCTAAGCTCGACCCTCATTAGCAGTTAAGCCCGTACGATAATGAACCTGTTCTAATGACCCTGCCACTTCTAGTATTCCGATCCGTTTACTTCACATCCTTGCTCTCACTTGAGTACTATGGCTCTAATTTTCATAACTTTCCCTACCCAGTTATCTCTAGCTAATTGAATGTCGTTAAAATGTAAACAAGAAAATGTGACTAACATAGTCGAAATAAAAAAAAAGGAAAAAAGATAGTTTATATATTTCCCCATGGTTAATATCTTTATAAACATATTATGATGCAAAATACCAGAATCGCATTGATTTATTTGTCTAAGAATAAATTCAATAAAACTGTGCAAGTCTGGTTATCAGTAACAGTTTTTATGATTGATGCGTGCAATTTCAAAATAAATCCCAGACCTTTTTGTTGCGGAAAAATAATACGCTGCAAACCTTTCGAGTGTACGCCATTGTTTACGTTCAAACCCATTGAACCCTGCCTTAGTTACTCCGACCACTGTCCCCGTAGTAAACAACATTAGGAAAACTGTTGCATCCTTGTTAGATGACCCCGACCTAAGTAATATGATAACATCCCGATGACCCGGCTAAATTCGCCATCCAGTTCAATGTCCCACCTCAAGTGCACATGTGTGGTTTTGTAGTCGGCAGCCTATGCGTAGTTATCTTCAGGAGTAAACAAACATCACCCCGAGAGACCCGCACGAAACAAAATGATTGATGATGAAAGCGGAAACTCGTGGCGATAGTGATGTAATGAGATTTCCGCCTTTCAATAAGCTTCCCGCTCGATGGGCTGTCGTTGACTGCTGAGTGATGTCCTGTTTTGCGGTGAAGTGCGGCTTCAGATTTCGTTTTGCTCATTTCCTTCATCAGCTTTTCGTTTGATTTTAAGTATTGGCTACTGCTAGAACAAAGCACCATGGCACATGCAAGCAACAACGCTGAACGGTTCTGCTAAGGTATCTTCTGCCAATTAACAACCCGGGCGGCAGCCTAGAGCAATTTCCGTCCACTCTGTGCTGTTCCTTGAAGAAGAAGGCAGGGAAATACAGTCAGGATGAATTCCGGTGGATGGTCGTGTCTTGGTTTTTGTCAGAGGATGTTTTATTAAGTAAATTGTATCATATATTGTTGGATTAACCTGTGACCTATAGAAATTTGTGGACAACAATTATCCAGACTAAACCAAGCTCGACTGTAAGTAAATTCGGTAAGGGGAACATTTCTTGACATTGAGTTTTATTAACCATTGGACTCTCTGATTCTGAGTGTAAATCGCCACTTCACGTTTTTCCTTTTTCCGTTTCAAGTGGTCAGAAAATCCGACCGAATCTTACGTGAGCTGTTTCGTTTATTGTAAGTACTTTCTGCGACGAGGTTTACTATGTGGTGAGTAGAATGATCGGTTTAAACTGCTTGGCTCATACAAAGGATCAATGGTACGAATACGATTATTTGGAGAAAATTATACACATTTTATCTATCAACTATCAACTGATAAATAGCAGCGGTCACAACTTACCTAAGTGTTTAATGGTTCAAATCACCTTGGAGAGAGGCTGTAAAACATTATTTCTATTCAGATCCGCATATTTCCAAAATTGGAAATGTTTAAACTGACTATCTGGAGCTGAGGAAAAGTGCACATTTAAAATTTTGAGCTCAATCCGTATCTAGAATGGATTTCCAGCATTTGACCACCAGTCGGTTCCGCTTATAGCTTACATTTTTGTAATAAAATTCGCAGTATCAAAAAAATTGTGAAGTAGACGGCTCAGTAGAAGATTAATGTGTGAATATATAGCTTTTGTCGTGACTACGACTTACCTTCCAATACAGGGGCGCTACTTCAAAATATCAGATAAAACAGGAGGCAGGGTTTTGAACGATACTAACTTTTATTGTATTACAGTAATCAGTGCCGTAGATAGAAAATACGGGCCCGAGGGGTCCAACGTACGGGCCCCCACCACTGGATATTGCCCGTGCATCACAAAGTTAAAGTTTGAAATCCATTCTATTTACTGATATTATGTACCTATATTACACTGAAATTATATTGTTATGTACCAGTTTTTTGCTCTAGTTGTTTGTAATGACGGTAAAAACGGAGGGATGTTAATACTCTATAGTACCGTAAACCGGGGT